>NC_056750.1:516699514-516799514 GCF_019279795.1 Protopterus annectens
AGAAACAGATGCTCAAAATGGCTGAAGACCTCATTACTCTAATCAGGGGTTCCCATCCCCCTCCTGAGAAAAGGCCTAGGCAGGATACAGACTGACTCCTCTGATCAGGTTTCCATTTCCTCTATGATTCCTCTAAAGACCAGGGATACTCTCTACCCCCCTATGAGGACTCTGATGCTGAAGAATCTATCCCTTCAGCCTCTCCTCCTGAGGGTTATTCTTTTGGGGAAACTTTACATACCATGAGGGAGCATTTCCATTGGGAAAGTCAGGATTACTCAGAATCCAAGAAAAGGCTCAGGGATTTCCTCTTATTGCCTCCGCAGAGGCCCCTGGCTATTCCGCCTGTGCTAGATATTGTGGATGATGTGTTCTCTGAATCCAGTTTATCTCCTGACTCTTTGCCCCCTGCTCCAGCCAAGCCAGATAGGTATTAGAGTCCCTGACTCTCACAAGTTTCTTTACAAAAACCCTTCTGCTTATCCAGAAACTAGTTCCCAGGGTCCAAAAGGGGTTAAGGCTTCCATTGCAAAAAATCCAGTACCCTCTGACAGAGATTCCAGAGCTTTGGATAGATGGGGGAAGAAAGTATGCACTTCTGCAACTTTAGCAGTAAGAGCTTTAAATTGCCAGTTTCACATGCTTAAGTACCAACAATATTTAATGTCTCAGTTAAAACAGAAAATGCTTGCAAGCTCAGAAGCTCCTGATTGTAAAGAAATGCAGGATTTATTGCATGCAGTTGAACAGGTGGGAAAACGTACTCTGCAATGTGGTTTTGATTCTTTAGAGGCCTCTTGTAGAGCCGCAGTTACAGGTTCTGTGATTCGAAGACATGCTTGGTTAAAAGAACAAAGTTTACCTGATCATGTTAAGGCAAAATTATTGGATGCTCCTTTACAGCATGATACTTTGTTTGGTGTTAAGGCAGAAGAGGTGTTAAAGAAAATGGAGGATAAAGCTAAATCTATGCAAACCGTCAATGATTTCTTACAGGTAGAGCCACCTCGGTTTAGCAGAAATTGGCCAACAAAGAATTGGTCCTTTCCAGTGTCAGACAGGCCACAGAGAGGCAGATACAAACGCCCAAGGAGCAGATCTCAACCCCAAGGCTCAAACATAAAGTGACAGTGGGGCATCTCAACCCCAAAATGTGGTGAGGACAAGTCTCAACCTTACAGGAAACAAGTCGCAATGACTTTCCCCTTTGTACGCCAAGCCATGTACCTTTTGGAAGCCCCCTTAGGGGGAAAACTAGCACTTTTTTCTCAAAACTGGCAAACAATCACCCAAGACAAATGGGTTCTGAATATTGTGTCTCAAGGTTACAGGTTCCACTTTCATACTTTACCAAGGCTAAAAAGAATGCCAGACCTGCCACAAAGTCAATGGGCAGAGGCACAAAAACAAATTTTAGCCCTCATGGACATGAGAGCTATTCAAACAGTACCACAACAGGAACAAGGACAAGGATTTTACTCAACACTCTTCCTGGTCCCCAGAAAGGACAAGGCCTGGAGGCCCGTACTAGACCCTTCAATTCTGAATACTTACCTAGATATTCCAAAATTCAAAATGTTGACATTACAGCAGCTTCTACCCATGCTGGGCAAGAAGGCTTGGCTTGTTACTCTGGACCTCAGAGAGGCATACCTGCATGTCCCTATCGGACAAAATTGCAGAAGATATATCAGATTCAAAGCTGGTACAATGCACTACCAATTCTCTGCACTGAGATTTGGCTTATCTACTGCGCCCAGGGTCTTCACAAAGTGCCTGGCACCAGTAATTGCATTTTGCTGACAAAAAGGAATTCAAATATATCCATACCTGGACGACTGCCTCATTCAAGCAGAGACAAAGGACATTCTTCTACAGCATCTGGCGTTTGTAAAAAGGTTGCTAATTTCTCTAGGGTACACAGTAAACGAAAAGAAGTCAAAACTAGTGCCTTCACAACAGATTATATTCCTGGGTGCCAGCTTAAATACAACGACCCAGATGGCTTACCTCACGCCAGACAAACAAGTTCAACTAACTCAATATTTTCAGTTACTGGCAAGAAAGTCCCATCTCCCTGCAAGAAAAATTCTGCAAACCCTGGGATTCATGGCATCCTGCATACTACTAATACCATATGCCAGACTGCATATGAGGAAATAACAATGGTACCTGAAAAGTGTTTGGACTCAATGCTCTCATCGTTTAGAAGCAGTAATACCAATGATTCCCTGCCTACAACAGGAGTTTCGATGGTGGGCACAGGCATGTCACCTAAACAAGGGTCAGCCTTTTACCCAACCCACAGCCAGGCAAACTCTAACAGATGCTTCGGATTACGCCTGGGGAACACACATGGCAGGAAAATGCATTCAGGGCAAGTGGATCACAGACCAGATGCATCTTCACATCAATCAAAAAGAGATGTTGGCTGTTCAAAATGCCCTAACAGCTTTCAAGGAACTTCTACATCCAGGACAATTATTACTAAAGACAGATAACACCACAGTAATGTGGTACATAAACAAGCAAGGGGGCACTCATTCTTATCCCCTATGCAGGCAAGCCTTGACCTTGTGGAACACAGCTCTAACATATCAAGTTCACCTGCAAGTACAATTCCTGCCAGGAAAGAAAAATACTCTGGCAGACTATCTAAGCAGAAATATCAATGACCCTCACGAATGGAAATTGAATCCACAAATCTTCAGCATGGTAACTCAAAAAATGGGGATGCCCAGACATAGATCTTTTTGCCTCCCCACTGAATTGCCAACTACAAAAATTCTGCACAAGGACTTATCACAAACAAGCATGGAAAGTGGATGCTCTTCTGTTCAGCTGGAAAAACCTAAAAGTTTATGCCTTCCCGCCACTACCTCTTCTTTCAAAGGTACTCCTAAAAGCCAGACAAGAAAATACACAGATGATCCTGATTGCTCCAGACTGGCCACGCCAGCACTGGTACCCTATCTTAAGGAACTTGGCTCAAGGCCCACCATGGATTTTGCCTCAAATTCCACACCTTCTGACTCAACAAAACAATCGGATCCTGCATGGGCAGCTCAAAACCCTAAACCTGGCTGCATGGCAGATACATTAGTCAAACAGGCAACACCTCACTCTAAAGCTGTTATGGATGTCATTTTGGAGAACAGGAGGCCTAGCACCAGGAAAGCTTACTCAGAAAAATGGAAAAGATTCTGTGCCTGGAACCAGGCTCAAAACCTTGACCCTCTTGTTCCAAACATTCCTCAGATTTTACAATACTTAACTGAGATGCTGGACAGAGACCTATCCTTCTCATCAATTAAGATCCACGCCTCTGCCATTTCAGCACATTACCACACGGATCCTCCTTTATTCTTTCATCCCTTGTTAAAGTAGTACCTCAGAGGGGCAAAAAACGTAAGACCGCCCCGGAGAGCACCAACACCAACTTGGGACCTCCACTTCGTTTTGGAAAAATTGACACTACCACCTTTTGAGCCAGCCAATACAGCCAATCTAAAAATTTTATCTTGGAAAACAGCTCTTCCCCTGGCAGTAACTTCAGCACGAAGAGTCTCAGAGCTACAGGCACTAATGGCAGTGGAACCTTTTATAATTTTTCATCAGCACAGGGTATCTTTAAGGACAGACCCTACCTTTATGCCAAAGGTGGTATCTAGTGTGGCTCTTAACCAAACCATCCATTTGCCAACTTTTTATCCAAACCCCCAGAATAAAGGGGAGTAACTTCTTCATTCTTTGGACATACACAGGCAGCTACGCTTCTACTTGGACAAAACAAAGGCTTTCAGGAAAACTGAGCAACTGTTTGTAGCATATGCTGCAGGATCACAGGGAAAGGTTATCTCAAAGCAGACTATATCCAAATGGATAGGACACTGTATTCGGTACTGCTACACACAGCATGGAAAATCTGTCCCAAATAACATTAGGCCACATTCCACCAGGGCAACAGCCACTTCAACAGCCTTTCTCAGAGGAGTACCTACCAAGGAAATTTTGGAGGCTGCAACTTGGAGTTCAGTGCACACCTTTACCAAGCATTACCACCTGCCTCTTTACTCTAAATCCAGAGCAGGCTTTGCCACTGCAGTTCTTCAGGGCCTCATAGCCAAGCCTAACTCTTTATAGACCAGCCACCCAACCTCAGCTTTGGGATACTACCCAAGTGTAATGATTGCAGCAGTGTAACACGAACATAGTACAGTTTTGTACCTACCATAAATGTAGATGTTAGAGTATTCACACTGCTGCAGTCAAGGTTACCCTCCCTCCATCCCCTCTGAACTAGCTGGACTTTTCCTATACCTTTCTATCCTATACAACCTTTGGGGTGTATCTGCTGGTAACTGAAGCTATTGTTTTTATTTTACATGTATATTTTTGATTAGCAATATGTATCATCTTCCTACTTGTGGGCACCTAACATCTGGGGCAAGAAAAACTGAAGAAAATGGCGTCGGGTGCATCTTGTATACCCCTGGCGCACTGAGGTCAGGGAAGAAGCGAGAGCAACAGACGCCGGACCAAGACTTTGGAACTCAGGCCGACTGCGGGACCGCCTGACAACAGGATAACCCAAGTGTAATGACTGCAGCAGTGTGAACACTCGAACATCTACATTTATGGTAGGTAACTACTTTACTTTAGTGGCTATTACTTCAGCCAAGAGGGTTTCGGAGCTGCAGGCTCCATCTTCCAAACCTATTATTTTTTTCATATTATTTTTCATAAAGAGTTACCTTGTGTACTAATCATCCTCTCTTACCAAAGGTTGTATCAATAAGCACCATTAATCAGTCCATTAGTCTCCCTATGTTTTTTTCCAAGCTTCCAAACTATGGGCGAGTATATGTTGCATCTTTTAGACGTTCATAGACATTTCTGCTTCTACCTGGATAGAACAATAATTTTCTAGATATCTGATCAATTGCTCGTCGCTCTCTCAGATCCCAGAAGAGGGGCAGCTGTTAAAGCTGCTATTGCTTGATGGTTAAGAGATTGTTCAACGAATACACAAGTAATAGTGTTGCTTCACCTAAACCAGTCGCAGCTCATTCCACAAGATCCATAGCCATGTCTCAGGCTTTTTGGTCTAGAGCTTCTTTAGAAGATAATTGTGCGGATGCTTCATGGGCTAACTCCCGCAGTGTATTTTGCATTAAAAACTTGACATCATATCCAGAAACAGGGCTGCCTTTGGCTCTGCAGTGCTCAGGAATATCCTTCCATGAGGCTGCCCAGATCTGTGTAGTTGGGGATCTGTCCCGCAGGTTTGAAGACTGACCAGACAACATCAGATAAAGAAGTTGTGTACTCACCATAACGTACCATCTGTGTTGTCTGCTTCAGTCTTCATCAGCCTTCCCCCTTCCTTATCTCCGAAAGGCCTGATGGATTTTACTGGGAACCTTTGTTTCTGTTTTGAGCTCCTGAGCATCTTTTTATACTCTTGTTTCTTTGTGTGTAGAATTTTTTTTATCTCCTACAAATATAGCAGCAAACTCTGAGGTATCATGAGAGAGTGTGGGTAGGGTGGGAGAAGCGCTAGCTTGAAATCCAAAGCTTGACGGTTGAGTCTGTTACATGCTTGGAACCGTGACCCGTAGGTTTGATGAAGACTGAAGCAGACAATACAGATGGAATGTTATGGTGAGTAAGGATTTTTTTTCTTATCTTATTGTGGCATTTAAGTGACATTGTTAGAGTTTTGTGAGCTAGTTAAGTTACTGACTCTATCGTTATTATATTGCATAAAATTCAGGCCTGCTTTTTCTCACTTTCTTCCACATATAGGGTAAACTTCAGAAACATCAGGCATTTGAAGCTGAAGTGCAGGCCAATGCTGGTGCAATCATCAAACTGGATGAAACGGGAAACCAGATGATATCGGAGGGACATTTTGCATCTGAGATAATCAGAGTAAGTAAAGTCAGATGGCCTAATGGGTGGGGGTGGGGGGTCCTGGAATGTCTGCTTTGAAATGAAAGCTATATCTGGCCAAAGTAACAGTGATGTTACTTAGAACCTAGTACAATGGTGGATATGTCCATAGCAGAGAGATATATTTTCCAAAGAACCTGTAACTACAAATTGTTTAGCTCTGAATTCTGTAAAAGCATTAACTTCTCCTTGCTATTTTTTTTTAAAGAACTTGGGGAATATACTTGAATAATGGCAGTTTGTGTATCTGAAGTGGTACATTTCCAGCCTTCACTAATTTTAATTCAGTTTATCATCAGTTTAATATCCGTGCTTTTTATAAAGTGAATGTCATCAAGTGCATTGTTACTTGGAAAAAAATCTTGCTGGTACATGTGTGTATGTATATAGTTTATAATTTGTGATCTAATATATTGTTGACTGTTTGGACCTAGTGTTCAGAGGATGGTCCTTCAAGCTTGGTGGTATGTGCTGAGCTTTCTTTCCTTGGACTAGAACCCAATTTTACACACTGGTTCCACAAGCCAGGAGGAGTTATTTCTAACTTTCGGACCTATCAGCAGCTGACCTGGTGAAAGATGGGGTTAAATACGGTGTGTTATAGTGCTATGGATTCTATCAGTCTCCCAAGTCATGCTGTTTTTTGCTAAAGCACTGTCCCTTAAAAACTTCTGTTTGTAGGAGGAATTGTGCAAGATCTGTGCATGACGTTCTTCGTGTTTCACTGATGTACATCGTGCATACAGCTGCAGTCATAACAGATGGGTTCTCCTGCCGTCAGGCGGGTCCTCGGTCGGCCGAATTCCAAAGTCTAGGTCCGGCGTCGGTTGTCGTCGCTTCTTCCCTGACGTCAGTGCGACAGGGGGTATAAAGGAACCAGCCGACGCCATTTTCTTCAGTCTTTCTTGCCGCGCGGTGCCCGAAGCAGAAGCAGTTCGCAATTGCCGGTCGGCCAGCTCCTGAGATTACGAAAGTTTTGAAACCGAAGTCTTCTTGAAAGCTAAGTACCCCGTTGGGGAAACTTTCTTGCCTCAGACCGATGTCAGACAAAGTTAATAATTGTATTTCTTGTGGGAAGCAAATACCACATAAGGATTTCCATTCCCTCTGTGTACCTTGTTTAGGCCCAGACCACGATGTCTCGGTCTGTCGCTTTTGTGCTACATTCAACAAATGCACTATTAAGCGTCGGGCGGAGTTCGCCCAGCATTATTTTGGGAAAACATTTAACTATATTATGTCCTCGGATACTCCGACTCCAGCTTGGTTTAAAAAATGCAAAGATAAGGACTGACACACGAGGTCCGCGGCCTCTACCGACACCACGCCAAAGCCAACTACACGTGGTCCGGTTCTCAGCGAGGCACCTACGCAGCCCCTGACTACCGACGACACTTATTTGGCGGTGTCTCCTGTGCCCGAGGTCGCAGGCTCCTCGGCCCACACCCTGACTACAGATACCGAAGCCACTCTTGGCATTGAAACTCAAAATGTGGACAGGTCCACCTCCACTCAAGGTGTCTTCAGACCTTCCTCTTCTTTCTCCATCAAGGCTTTCACTAAGTCTAAAGCTACCATGCACTTTAAGAGACAAGCTACACAGGGCCCATCTCCAGGCCCCATGCCTAAAAAAACAGATGCTTAAAATGGCTGAGGATTTAATTACTCTTATCAGAGGATGTTCTTCATCTCACATTGCTGCAGTCCTTACTTATGTGTAGTCCGCTGTCCTCGGTCGGCCCGAATACCAAAGTATTAGGCTGACGTCGGTCATGGGCGCACAGCCCTGACATCAGAGCGTCAGGGTATAAAAGCGCATGACCGACGTCATATCCTTAGTCTTTTTTGCCGCATGGTCCGATGCAGAAGCAGCGTTGCAAGTGCCGTTCGGCTTTCTGAAATTTTTCGTTTTCGGAGTTTCAGACCGATACCAAGTTGGGCTAAGTACCCCGTTGGGGAGCATTTTTGTTTTTTCTTGCCTCATTTATTTACCGGATGTCAGAAAAAGTGAATAATTGCATTTCTTGTGGGAAGCAGATACCGCATAGGGATTACCACTCGCTTTGTATTCCTTGCTTGGGACCGGAGCACAACGTAGTTGGGTGTCGGTTTTGTGCTAGGTTTAATAAGCGCACTATTAAGAGAAGGCTAGATTGCGCTAGGTTAGTCTTTGGCAAGCGGTGTAATTATAATATGCCGTCGGATCCTCCGACGCCCGCTTCCACGAAGAAGCGTAAAGACAAATCTGTTAAGCCTAGGCAGGATGATTCGTCCGTTTCGGACGCCGGTCCTTTAGAGACTACAATGGAACAGATGGATCCGACTGAAGTTTCTGTTGAGTCTCAGGGAGAAACCTTGATTTTACAGGATGTGGCCTCACAGGAGTCAGGTCAGGCTGAAGGGGCCTCTCAGGTTTCTATTCTCCCTTCTATGCCTAAGGGGGTTAGGCCTTCTGCTACTGTTTCTAGGGCTCCTTCTAAGGGCAGGTCTGTTTTGCTTTCTTCTGGTGTTAGTTCTGGTTCTTCAGGGTCTGTGCCTAAGAAGCATATGCTTAAAATGGCAGAAGGTTTGATTACTTTAATTAGAGGTTCCATGCCCCCACCTGAGAAGAGGCCCAGGGTAGAGCCAGAGTTGGAAAGTTTGGAGCAGGCCTCAGATAATTCTGAATCTTCTACTGAAGACATTCAAGATTTTCCTCCTTATTCGGATTCCGATGCTGAGGATTCCACTCCTTCTGCTTCCCCTCCAGAGGATTTTTCATTTTCAGAAACCTTACACTCTATGAGGGAACATTTTAAGTGGGAAGGACAGGATTACTCAGATTCCAGAAAGAGGCTTAGGGAGTTCTTGTTTTTACCACAGCATAGACCCTTGGCTATACCTCCTGTTTTGGATGTGGTTCAGGATGTTTTTTCGGAGGCCTCATTTAATCCAGATTCTATGCCTCCTGCACCAGTTAAACCTGACAGGTATTATAGGGTACCTGAGGCTCATAAATATCTATATAAGAGTCCTAGGGGACCCAGAAACTATTAGTCAGGGGCCTAAGGGTGTTAGGGCTTCTGTTGTAAAGAATCCGGTTCCTCTAGATAAGGAAGCTAGAGCTTTGGACAGATGGGGTAAGAAGGTGTATACCTCTTCTACTTTAGCAATGAGGGCTTTAAATTGCCAGTTTCATATGTTGAAATATCAGAATTTCCTCCTTTCTCAGCTGAAATCTAAAGTGGATGCTTTGGCAGAGGGCATAGAGTGTAAAGAATTGCAAGATTTGGTGCATGTTTCTGAACAGGTGGGGAAACATTCTTTGCAATGTGGCTTTGATGCTTTACAGGCTTCTTCTAGAGTGGCTGCCACTGGTTCAGTTCTTCGTAGGCATGCCTGGCTTAAGGATCAGAATTTATCTGAGCACGTTAAATCTAGAATTCTGGATACCCCTTTACAGTCTGAAGTTTTGTTTGGTCCTCCTGTGGAGTCTGTTTTAAAGAAAATGGGGGACAAGGCTAAGTCTATGCAGACTGTTAAAGATTTTTTGCAGGTGCAACCTCCTAAGTTTAGTAGAAATTGGCCTGCTAAGGGGTGGACGTACCCTTCGTCTGATTCTCAGTCTAGGGGTAGATCTAGGCGTGGTAGGGGCAGAGCTCAGAGTACCTTCCGGCCAAGGACTTGGAGTTCGCCTGCTTAATCTGCTGGTGAGGGTAGGGGCCAGTCCTTTCGTAAACAGGCCCAATGACCTGCATTTTCTGCTGCCAGATTCTTCTTGCCTGGCAGCTCCTTTGGGAGGAAAACTAGCTCTCTTCAAGCAAAACTGGCTTTTAGTCACCCAAGACAAATGGGTGTTGGACATTATAAACAAAGGTTACAAGTTTTACTTCCATACATTGCCTCCTTTCAAAGGTATGCCCGACATTCCTCCTCTGCAAAGGATAGAGGCTCACAAACAGATTTCATTACTTCTTCACATGGGAGCTATACAGCCAGTACCTCTATCAGAAGTGGGTCTAGGATTTTATTTCTGCCTGTTTCTAGTACCAAAGAAAGGGAACACGTGGAGACCGATTTTGGATTTATCTCTCCTCAACACTTATTTGGACATTCCAAAGTTCAAAATGTTGACATTACAACAGCTTTTACCTCTGCTGGGAAAAGATCACTGGATGGTAACTCTGGATCTAAAAGAGGCTTATCTTCATATTCCTATCAGGGCCAGTTGCAGGAAGTACCTGCGTTTTCGAGCTGGAAATTTACATTATCAGTTCTCTGCATTGCCCTTTGGCTTATCCACTGCGCCCAGAGTGTTCACAAAGGTTCTGGCTCCAGTGATAGCCTTTTTCAGGATGGAAGGAATACAGATTTATCCTTATTTGGACGATTGCCTGATTATTGCACAAGACAAGGACAAGCTTCTTCAGCATCTACAGTATGTGATGGTAGTGTTAAGATGCCTAGGGTATTCTGTGAACGAAACAAAGTCCAGTCTAGTACCCTCTCAGGACATGTGCTTTCTGGGTGTGAGACTGAATACAGCTTCCCAGATGGCCTTTTTGACCCCGGACAAACAGAAAAGCCTTTCACTTTATTTCCATCAAATGTCTCTACAGTCCAGGTTGACTGCAAGGACAGTCCTTCAAGCCTTGGGGTTCATGGCATCTTGTATTCTGGTGCTTCCCAATGCCAAATTGCATATGAGGAAGCTTCAGTGGTATCTCAAAAATGTATGGACACAACACTGCCAAGATCTAGACACTGTCATTCAGATAATACCTTGCATTCAGAAGGAATTTTTGTGGTGGGCTCAGGAATGTCACCTAAACAAGGGACTCTCTGTGACCCGACCAGAGGCGAGTCAGATTCTAACGACAGATGCCTCGGACAAGGCTTGGGGAGCACACCTCAATGGAAAGTGGGTGCAAGACACGTGGCCTGCCAGACTTCAACATTTGCATATCAACTTGAAGGAGATGTTAGCAGTCCAATTTGCATTGATGGCTTTCAAGGATTTACTTCACCCAGGGCAGGTGTTGATTCTAACAGACAACACAACTGTCATGTGGTACATCAACAAGCAAGGGGGAACTCATTCGTACCCTCTTTGCAGACAAGCGATGATTTTGTGGGAGACCGCTCTCAGTTACAACCTCAATCTTCAGGCAAGGTTTCTACCAGGAGCACAGAACTCCTTAGCAGATGTATTGAGCAGACAAATAGTGGATCCTCACGAGTGGAAATTGGATCCTCATGTATTTCAAAAGTTGACAGTGTCATGGGGAACTCCAGACATAGATCTGTTCGCTTCTCCACTAAATTACCAGTTGCCAAAGTTTTGCACAAAAGGTTTCATCCCACAGCTTGGAAGGTGGACGCTCTGTCATTCAGTTGGAACAATCTTCATGTATATGCCTTTCCACCTCTACCTCTTCTGCCCAAGGTTCTCTTGAAGGCCAGACAAGACAAGCCATCCATGATTCTGATAGCACCGGATTGGCCTCGACAACACTGGTACCCACTACTGAGGAGTTTGGTACGAGAGCCTCCTTGGCCTCTGCCTTTGATTCCGCACCTTTTGTCTCAGGAGGGCAATCACTTTCTCAATGTCAGAATTCAGTCTCTGCATCTAACAGCCTGGCGTATTCTGTTTTAGACTCTGGAGGTTCTCAGCTTCCACAAGTTTTGAATGTTATTTTGGAGGCCAGGAGGCCTAGTACAAGGAAAGTTTATGCTGATAAATGGAGAAGATTTTTTATTTGGAGCAAAGGGAAGGACTTTGATGTTTCCAAGCCTAATTTGAGTGCTTCTTTACAATATCTTACTGAGTTATTGGACAAAGGTTTGTCCTTCTCCTCCATAAAGGTTCATGCTGCAGCCATTTCGGCTAATTATGACTGTGACCCTCCTTTATTCTCTCAACCTTTGTTTAAGCAGTTTCTCAGAGGGGCAAAGAACATAAGACCCCCAGTGAGCTCCTACTCCTGCTTGGGATCTCAATTTTGTGTTGGAAAAGCTTACTCTACAACCTTTTGAGCCTGCAGCTACTGCCGAGTTGAAGTATTTGTCATGGAAGACTGCTTTTTTGTTGGCCATTACTTCTGCAAGAAGGGTTTCTGAATTACAGGCCCTTATGGCAGTGGAGCCTTTCTTGATTTTTCATAAGGATAGGGTATCTTTGCGTACTAATCCTTCCTTTCTGCCTAAAGTGGTTTCTAGTGTGGCCTTAAACCAAACTATTCATTTACCTACTTTTTATGCAAATCCCCAAAACAAAGGGGAGAAGATTTTGCATACTTTGGATATTCACAGGCAGTTGCGTTATTATTTGAGCAGAACCAGGGAGTTCAGACAGTCTCAGCAGTTGTTTGTTTCTTTTGCTTTGGGTTCACAGGGTAAACCTGTCTCAAAACAAACTATTTCTAAATGGATTGGTTTTTGTATTTCTTTTTGTTATTCACATCATGGTAAGGAGATTCCGGCTGGAATCAGACCTCATTCCACTAGAGCTACTGCAACTTCTACTGCCTTTCTAAGGGGGGTAGCTACAAAGGATATTTTGGAAGCAGCCACTTGGAGTTCAGTACATACTTTTTCTAAACATTACCACCTACCTCTTTATTCTAAGTCTAGGGCTGGATTTGCCACTGCAATATTACAGGGCATTTTAGCAGCTCCTAATGCTTTATGATTTTGCCAACCTCCCTTTCCCGTTGCTTTGGGATTCTACCCATAAGTAAGGACTGCAGCAATGTGAGATGAAGAACATAGTACAGTTTTGTACCTACCATAAATGTAGATGTTCGAAGATCCACATTGCTGCAGTCCAATTTTCCCTCCCTCCTTCCCCTCTGTTGCTTAGTATGGTTATATGGTTTGGGTGATGGCTGTAGTTGGGCATATCTTTTGGGGAGGTACTCTGTTTTTTGGCTGTGGCCTTTCTTTTAGGGCCTTCTGGCATCTGGGGCAAGAAAAGACTGAGGATATGACGTCGGTCATGCGCTTTTATACCCTGACGCTCTGATGTCAGGGCTGTGCGCCCATGACCGACGTCAGCCTAATACTTTGGTATTCGGGCCGACCGAGGACAGCGGACTACCCATAAGTAAGGACTGCAGCAATGTGGATCTTCGAACATCTACATTTATGGTAGGTACAAAACTGTACTTTCTCAACCCCCACCGGACAAAAGGCCCAGAGTGGAGGAAGATTCCCCCTCCCCTGATCAGGGCTCCATTATTTCAGAGCACTCTGATGATCAGGAACATTCTTACTCCCCTTTTGAAGACTCTGATGCGGAGGAGTCCATCCCTTCTGTATCCCCCCCAGAGGATTACTCATTTGGGGAAACTTTGCATACCTTAAGGGAACACTTCCACTGGGAAGGCCAAGATTATTCAGATTCCAAGAAAAGGCTTAGGGAATTTCTCTTGCTACCTCAGCACAGGCTTCTGGCTATACCTCCCGTCTTGGACATCCTAGATGATGTTTACTCGGAGGCCTGCCTTAACCCGGACTCTCTGCCTCCAGCTCCAGTTAAGCCTGACAGGTACTACAGGGTTCCTGACTCACACCAATTTCTATACAAAAGCGATGCTGCTGACCCAGAAACCATTTCACAGGGCCCCAAGGGAGTTAAGGCCTCCACTGCTAAAAATCCATTACCTTCCGAGAGAGATTCCAGATCCTTAGAAAGGTGGGAAAAAAAGGTATATACCTCAGCTACCTTAACCATGAGGGCCTTAAACTGTCCATTCCATATGCTAAAATACCAACAGTTTTTGTTATCACAATTGAAAAGTAAAATGTCACAACCTGAACAACCAGACTTGAAGGAGTTGCTGGATTTGATGCATAGTGCAGAACAAGTGGGTAAGCATACCTTACAATGTGGTTTTGATGCTCTAGAGGCCTTATGTAGAGCTGCTGTTACAGGATCAGTCATACGTAGACATGCCTGGCTTAAGAAACAAGCCTTGCCTGATCATGTCAAAGCTAAATTACTAGACGCCCCTCTTCAAAAGGATGTACTATTTGGTGCTAATGCTGAGGAGGTATTAAGGAAAATGGAGGAAAAGGCTAAATCAATGTAAACTGTGAAAGATTTTCTACAGGTACAAACCCCCACGTTTCAGTAGAAATTGGCCTTCCAAAAATTGATCCTTTCCTGCCACGGACAGACCCCAAAGAGGCAGATACAGGCACCCGAGGGGCAGAGGACAATCCCAAGGATCGTTTAGAGGTAAACAGTGGCAAGCTCCTACACAAAGAGGTGGTGAGGATAACTCGCAATCTTTTAGAAAGCAAACCCAATGACTTTCCCCTTTGCATGCCAAGCAAGTCTCAAATGGCAGCCCCCTTAGGAGGAAAGCTGGCATTATTTTCAAAAAGTTGGCATATTGTCACAAAGGACAAATGGATCCTGGACATTATAAACAGAGGCTACAAATTCCATTTTCACACCCTTCCAAAAATGAGAGGCATGCCAAACCTGCCACACAATCAAAGGGCAGAGGCACAAAGGCAAATTAACAGATCTCATAAACATGAAAGCTATTCAAGAGGTACCTACGCATGAACAAGGTCAAGGTTTTTATTCCAGGCTATTTCTGGTACCAAGGAAGGGAAAAGATTGGAGACCTATTTTGGACCTATCCATCCTAAACACATTTCTACTCCTACCAAAATTCAAGATGCTCACTCTACAGCAACTTCTTCCCATGCTGGGCAAGGAGTCTTGGCTGGTAACATTGGACCTCAAGGAGGCATACCTGCATGTCCCTATCAGACAAAATTGCAGAAGGTACCTCAGATTTCTTGCAGGTTCAACCCATTATCAATTCTCTGCATTGCCCTTTGGCTTATCTACTGCACCCAGAGTATTCACAAAATGCCTGGCATCAGTAATTGCCTACTGCAGACTTCAAGGGATACAAATATACCCCTATTTGGACGACTGCCTGATCCAAGCGGACAGCAAGCACATTCTTCTGAAACATCTGGCTTATGTAATGTTGTTGAACTCTCTGGGATACACAGTCAACAAAAAGAAATCAAGGTTAATACCCTCTCGGAAGATAATTTTCCTGGGTGCCAATTTGGACACAAACACCCAGATGGCCTACCTCACGCCAGAGAAGCAGGGGCAACTAATTCAATACTTCAGAACACTAGCAAATTGTACCAGGCTGACTGCAAGGAAAATCCTGCAGGCTCTCTGGGATTCATGGCATCTTGCATCTTACTAATCCCATGTGCAAAGCTGCATATGAGGAAACTACAATGGTACCTGAAAAACATATGGTCTCAACACAGCCACAGTTTGGAAACAATAATACCACTAATTACATGTCTGCAAAAGGAATTTCTGTGGTGGGCTCAAGCATGTCAAACAAACACAGGTCTTCCATTCAGCAAGCCTCAAGCAAATCAAGTCATCACAACAGACGCCTCGGACTACACCTGGGGGGCGCACATGACAGATCGGTGCATTCAGGGCAAATGGTCCCAAAAAGAAAAGCACCTTCACATCAGTCAAAAGGAAATGCTAGCAGTAATAAATGCTATTGTAGCTTTCAAGGACCTTCTACAACCAGGTCAACTATTGATAAGAACTGACAACACCACAGTTATGTGGTACATAAACAGGGAGGAACACATTCTTACCCCCTATGCAGACTGGCCATGTCACTTTGGAACATGGCCATGGACTTACAAATGGAACTACAAGCACAGTACTTGCCAGGCAAGGAAAACACGCTGGCAGACAACCTAAGCAGGAATATGACAGATCCACACGAATGGAAATTGCATCCAAAAGTTTTTACAGAAATAATACAAGAATGGGGAAGGCCAGACATAGATCTCTTTGCCTCCCACAAAAATCATCAATTGACGAAATTCTGCTCAAGGATTTTCCATCCAAAGGCCTGGAGAGTGGACGCTCTCTCTTTCAGTTGGACATCAATGACAGTTTATGCCTTCCCACCTCTTCCTCTGCTGCCCAAAGTTCTATTGAAAACCAGAGCAGACAGACCAAAGATGATTCTCATTGCTCTGGACTGGCCAAGGCAGCACTGGTACCCACTCCTGAGGAGTCTGACGCAGTCCCCACCATGGACCCTGCCTCTAATGCCTCTTCTTCTGACTCAGCACAGCTTCAAAACTCTTCACAGTCAGCTAAAAACACTCAATCTAGCCACATGGAAGATTCCTTAGCATCACAACAGGCCCTACTCTCCAAGGAGGTGCAGGATGTCATTTTGGAGGCCAGAAGGCCATCAACTAGAAAAGCTTACTCCGCAAAATGGAAACGGTTTTGTGTCTGGAATGAGAAAAAGGGCCAGGATCCTGGAAATCTGAATTTACCTCAAATACTACAATATTTGGCTGAGCTGCTAAGCAGTGGACTTTCATTCTCCTCCATCAAAATCCATGCCTCAGCCATTTCTGCAGAATACAACACTTGATCCACCTTTGTTCTCTCACCCTCTCTTAAGACAGTTCCTCAGAGGGGCTAAGAATTTAAGACCTCCAAGGAAACAACCAATACCTGCTTGGGATCTTAATTTCATTCTGGAAAAACTGACCTTGCCTCCCTTTGAGCCAGCTGCCTCATCAGACTTGCAATATTTGTCCTGGAAAACAGCTTTCCTTCTGGCTATCACCTCAGCTCGTAGAGTTTCAGAACTACAGGCTCTCATGGCTGTCCAGCCTTTTATCATCTTCCATCAGGACAGAGTTTCCTTACGAACCAACCAGTCTTTTATGCCTAAAGTGGTATCCAGGGTAGCTTTAAATCAGGCCATACATTTACCTACTTTTTATCCTAATCCTCAAAACAAAGGGGAGAGATTACTACATTCCTTGGACATCCACAGACAGCTGCGTTATTATTTGGACAGAACAAAGCCTTTCAGAAAATCAGAACAGCTCTTTGTGTCCTATGCGGTAGGAGCCCAAGAAAAGCCTATTTCCAAACAGACTATCTCAAAATGGATAGCCCACTGCATACGCTTTTGCTATTCCTTTCATAGCAAAACTGTTCCTACAGGCATTAGAACTCATTCCACCAGGGCCACAGCCACCTTTGCAGCCTTCCTCAGAGGAGTTCCTACCAAGGATATTTTGGAAGCAGCCACTTGGAGTTCTGTGCATACCTTCTCCAAGCACTACAACCTACCATTATACTCCAAATCTAGAGCAGGCTTTGCCACTGCAGTCTTGCAGGGCATTTTGGCTCCTCCTAGTTCCACCTAGTGCCTACCACCCCTTTCTTAGCTTTGGGATTCTACCCATCAGTTATGACTGCAGCTGTATGCACGATGAACATAGTACAGTTTTGTACCTACCATAAATGTAGATGTTCGAGTGCTAATACAGCTGCAGTCCAGGTTTCCCTCCCTCCTTCCCCTCTTGGGACAGGCCTATAGGCTAACACATCCTCATACAACCTGATTGGGGTATTCATTTATGATATATTTGCTTGCAACTACTGTATTTTGATTATATTGCACTGCATTATTACACAAATTTATATATATCGCCTTCCTTCTGGGGGCACCTGACATCTGGGGCAAGAAAAACTGAAGAAAATGGCGTCGGCTGGTTCCTTTATACTCCTGTCGCACTGACGTCAGGGAAGAAGCGACGCCGGACCTAGACTTTGGAATTCGGCTGACCGAGGACCCGCCTGACGGCAGGAGAACCCATCAGTTATGACTGCAGCTGTATTAGCACTCGAACATCTACATTTATGGTAGGTACAAAACTGTACTTTCCTCTCTGTCAGTTTTGTGCCTTGTTTGTGCCTTGTTTAACACCCGAGCTGTTCATCATTGGGCTGTCTTTGTCGGTAAATTCTTTTGCTCTCGTTCCCCATATTCCAAAATGGCTTCGATAAGCCATCCGACTACCGATCTTCTGAAAAAACATAAGGATAAAGTCAGAGACCGCATAGGTCCAAAACTGCCGATGACATTTCCATTAAGCTAGTCGCCAGTCCGCCAGTACTCAGGGAGGCACTTTCGCAGCCCCTGATACCCGCTTCTACAGATTCGCAGGCCTCTACTGAGACCCATTCGGAGTCCGGTATGCCGTGAGATGCTTCTTCGACTATGGAATCTGCAGATGTCTCTACCTTGGATGGGTTTGGAGCTGTTGTGCAGGCACCAGCTTCTGAGGGTGTTTTCAGACCTTCCGATGTTCATATTAAACAGACTACTTTGTTTCTGACTAAAACTACCAAGATGTTCTTCGTGTTTCACTGTTGCAGTCATTACATTTGGGTTGTCTGCTTGCAGTAGCCCTCAGTCTGCCTGATTAACAAAGTCTTGGGTCCTGCATCGGTTGCTGTCCCTTCTTCCATGGCGTCAGGTTGTCAGGGGTATAAAACATGCAGCCGATGCCATTATATCAGTCTTTCTTGCCATGCGGTGCTCAAAGCAGTTCACAAGTGCCGGTCGGCCGACTCTTAAAATTTTTGTTTTCTAGTTTCAGAACCGAAGTCTTCAACTAAAGCCAAGTATCCCGTTGGGGAAATTTTTCTTGCTCCTTACCAATGTCAGTAAAAGTTAATAATTGCATTACTTGTGGAAAGCAAATACCACACAAATATTTTCATTTGTACTGTATTCCTTGCCTAGGCCTTGACCATGACGTACCTTGCTGTCGGTTTTGTGCTTTAATCGGCGCACTATCCATTGTCGGTATATTTTCGCTTCTAAATATTTCTGTTCTCTGTTTAATTATCCAGAAATGTCGTCGGTTAGTCATCCGATTACCGGGATTCTGAAAAAAACGCAAAGATAGAGACAGGCCGCCGAGGTCCAAAGCTGCTGATGACGCTCCTACGCCATTCGCCAGTACTCGGTGAGGCACTTTCGCTGCCCCTGATACCCACTACTTCTGACTCGCAGGCCTCTACTGAGACCCATTCGGAGCCCGGTATGCCATGAGATACTTCAACTGTGGAGCCTGCGGATGTCTCTCCCTTGGATGGGTCCGGAGCCACTGTGCAGGCACCGGCTTCTGAGGGTGTATTCAGGCCTATGGGCTTGCATATTAAACCGAAGCCTCCTTCATTTAGGGCAACATCTCGAACCATGCCTAAGAAACCGCCTTGGCCGCATACTCAGGCCTCTATGCCTAAAAAACTAATAAGAATGGCTTAAGATCGTATAACTCTAATCAGGGGAAGCCAACCTCCCCCTTCTAAGAGACCTAGGGCTGAAGTTTATGAATCTTCTGAACAGGATTCTTATTTTTCTGATTCTTCTGATGGTCTGGATTTGCTGTTATCTGCTTATGAGGATACTGATGCAGAGGACTCTATTCCCTTTGCTTCCCCTCCAGAGGATTTTTCTTTTGGTGAGACCTTGCATACTCTAAGGGAGTATTTCCACTGGGAAAGCCAGGATTTTTCTGATTGAAAAAAGAGGCTTAGGGATTTCTTACTCCTGCCTCAGCATAGGCCTTTAGCTATACCTCCTGTACTAGACATTGTTGTTGATGCCTTTTCGGAGTCTAGTTTGGCCCTTGATTCTTTGCCTCCTGCTCCCAGAAAACCTGATGGCTATTACACGGTTCCTGATTCTCAAAAATTCATTTTTAAAAATCCTATTGCGGATCCAGAGACTATTTCACAGGGACCCAAGGGCATTAAGGCTTCTGCTAAAAATCCTATTCCCTCTGATAGGGACTCCAGGGTGCTGGATAGATGAAGTAAGAAAGTTTACACTTCTGCAACCTTTGCCATTAGGGCTTTAAACTGCCCGTTTCATATGTTAAAGTATCAACAACATGTTATTGGATTGCTTAAACAGAAAATGATGTTAATTCCTGACTGTGCTGAAAATAAAGAATTACATGATTTAATGCATTCTGCTGAGCAGGTTATAAAACCTACTTTGCAATGTGGATTTGATTCATTGGAGGCCTTTTGCAGAGCTGCTGTTACTGGGTCTGTGCTCAGAAGGCATGCTTGGCTTAAGGAGCAAGGTTTGCCTGATCATGTTAAAGCTAAATTGTTGGATGCTCCCTTTAAATCAGGACCGCCTGTTTGGCAACAAGGCTGAGGAAGTTCTTAAAAAGATAGAAGATAAAGCTAAATCTATGCAAACTGTTAAAGATTTCTTACAAATTCAGCCTCCTAGATTTAGTAGCCACTGGCCCTCTAAAAATTGGTCCTTTCCAGCCCCTTCCAGTTCTTCTCAAGCCAAACCCAGACACAGCAGAAACCCCAGGTTTCAGTCCCAAGGGACACACAAGTCTAGGCAGTGGGGGGTTTCCGCACCCAAACCTGGGAGTAGTAAGACTCCCCCTATGGAAAACTGTCTCCGACTTGCTTTTAAAACTACCAAGCACTTCCCAACTGAATACTCCTTTAAGCGGAAAGATTGGTCTGCAGGCCAAAAATTGGGAACTCATTACCCAGGACAAATGGGTTTTAAATGTAGTGTCCCAAGGATACAGATTTTATTTCCACATGTTACCAACACCAAGCGGGTGGCCAGATCTACCCCCAAATCAGTGGGCAGAGGCCCAGAATCAAGTACCCTCTCTTAAACATGGGGTCTATTCATTTGGTACCAGAAGAGGAAAAGGGACAAGGTTTCTAGTCGAGCCTTTTTCTGGTACCCTGAAAAGGCAATATATGGCGTCCTATCCTGGACCTTTCTATTCTAAACACCTTTCTGGTGATTCCAAAATTCAAAATGCTGACTCTTCACCAGCTGTTTCCTATGCTAGGCAAGGATGCATGTTTGGCAACACTAGACTTGGGGACGTGCACATCCCTATCAGGGAGTCTTGCAGAAGATACCTACGCTTTAAAGCAGGCTACATGCACTATCAGTTCTCTGCACTGCCCTTTGGCTTATCTACTCTGCCCAGGGTATTCACAAAGTGCCTAGCTCCAGTCATTGCATTTTGCAGGCAAAGAAATATTCAGATATACCCATACCTGGACGATTGTCTAATTCAGGCAGAAAGCAAGGGCATTCTTTTGAATCATCTGACCTTTGTTCAAAGGGTACTGACTTGTCTGCGGTTCACCATAAACGAAAAGAAATCCCACCTGGTACCCTGTCAACAAATTATATTCCTGGGAGCAAGCTTGAATACAACTTCCCAGATGGCTTTCCTCACGCCAGAGAAACGGATTCATTTGACAACTTACTTCAAACAAGTGGCCACAAAAACCCACTTATCTGCAAGGCAAATACTGCAAGCCTTCTGGGGTTCATGGCCTGCTGCATTCTTCTAATTCCATATGCAAGGCTGCATATGAGGAAACTACAATGGTATCCCTAAAGCCTGTGGTGTAAACATTCACAGAATCTAGAAGCAAGGATTCCTAGCATACCTTGCCTACACCTAGAGTTCCTTTCGTGGGCAGAGGCCTGCCAACAAAACGGGGGATTACCATTCACATTACCCCCTGCCACCCAAATCTTAACATACGCATCAGACTATGCATGGGGTCTCACCTGGCAGGGAAGTGCGTTCAGCGCAAATGGAACCCAAGTCAAATGCACCTGCACATAAGTCAAAAGGAAATGTTAGCTGCACAGTATGCTCTGACAGCCTTCAAGGACCACATTCTTCCAGGACAACTAATGTAAAGATGGACAACACCACTGTCATGTGGTACATAAACAAGCAGGGGGGTACACATTCTTACCCCTCTGCTGACTAACCATGGCATTGTGGAACACAGCCTTGAGCTACCAAGTGAAAACTACAAGCTCAATTTCTGCCAGGAAAATTAAGTACACTGGCAGACGGACTACGCAGAAACCTCATGGACCCACACGAGTGGAAACTGGAACCAAGGATTTTCAGCATGTTGACAAGCAAATGGGGGAGCCCAGATATAGACCTGTTTGCCTCCCTCCAGAACCATCAACTGGACAAATTTTGCACAAGGATTCCCCACAAGTTTGCTTGGAAAGTGGTATCCAGTGTGGCTCTTAATCAGTCCATTCATTTGCCTACTTTCTTTCCTAACCCACAGGGGAACGAATACTGCACTCTTTAGATGTGCACAGACAGCTTAGATTCTACTTGGACAGGACTAAACCTCAAAGGAAATCTGAACTGCTGGTGGCATTTGCTGCAGGAACAGAGGGGAAAGCGATTTCAAAACAAAACAATTTCAAAATGGATAGGCCACTGCATTCATTTCTGCTATAAGCACCATGGAAAACCTATCCCACAGAGCATCAGACCACATTCAACCGGGGCTGCATCTACCTCTACAGCCTTTTTCAGGGGTGTCCCTACTAGGGACATCCTAGAAGCTGCTACCTGGAGTTCTGTACATATTTTCACCAAGCATTATCATTTGCCAATGTTCCCTAACTCCAGAGCTGGTTTTGTCACTGCAGTCTTGCAGGGCCTTATAGCTGGTCCTAATTCTATTTAAATTCCTCCTCCCAACCTTAGCTTTGGGAATCTACCCAAATGTAATGACTGCAACAGTGAAACACGACTACCATAGTACAGTTGTGTACACTTAACATAAATGTAGATGTTAGAGTGTATTCACTGTTGCAGTCCTGGTTACCCTCCTTCCAGCCTCCTTTCTTCTTTTGGCTATACCCCTACTCTCACCTACTATGCTCTAAAAGCTTCTTGGTGTATTTCCTATTTTGTTGGAGGTATATCCTTGTATTTATAGATTTGATTGCTTCCCATTAGGGGGGCTCTTGACCTCTGGGGCAAGAAAAACTGATGTAATTGCGTCGGCTGCATGATGTTCATCGTGTTACACTGCTGCAGTCATTACACTTGGGTTATCCTGCCGTCAGGCGGTTCCCCAGTCGGCCTGAGTTCCAAAGTCTTGGACCGGCGTTGGTTGCTGTCTCCTCCTCCCTGACGTCAGTGCGACAGGGGTATATAAGATGCAGCCAACACCATTTTCTTCAGTTTTTCTTGCCGCGCGGTGCCCGAAGCAAAAGCAGTTCGCAAGTGCCGGTCGGCCGTCTCCTGAGATTTTCATCCCGAATCCAGAACCGAAGTCTTCTACAAAGCTAAGTACCCCGTTGAGGAAACTTTTTCTTGCCTCAGACTGATGTCAGTAAAAGTTAATAACTGTATTTCTTGTGGGAAGCAAATACCTCATAAGGATTTCCATTCCTATTGTATCCCATGCCTAGGCCCAGACCACGACGTCACTGGTTGTCGGTTTTGTGCTAGGTTTAACAAGTGCACCATTAAACGTCGGTTTGATTTTTGCCCGACATTATTTTGGTAGAAAATTCAATTATACCATGCCGTCTGAACTTCCGACAACTGGAGTACACAAAAAGCACAAAGACAAGGATAGGCATCCGTGGCCCAAAACTGACGACGAAGCCTCTTCTAGGCCAGTCGCCGGTTCTCCGGTTTTCAGCGAGGTGCCTTCGCAGCCCCTGGCGACCGCTTCTGTAGAACCACAGGCCGCCTCTGACTCCCACGTGGAGATGGCTGGGCCTTCGGACACGCAAGTTATTCAGCCTACCGAGACTAACCTTTCAGCGGGATCCGGAGTAGCTGAGCAACCCACCGCTTCAGAGCGTGCCTTCAGACCTACTCAGTTAAGCATTAAACCCTCAGCTAAGTCTAAGCCTCCTTTAAAATAAAAGAAACAAATACAGCATTCTCCAGGACAGGCCTCCATGCCTAAGAAACAAGTGCTCAAAATGGCCAAAGACCTAATCACTCTGATCAGGGGGTCCCATCCCCCTCCTGATAAAAGGCCTAGACAGGATGCAGACTATGACTTACCCGACCAGGTGTCCATCTCTTCTGATTTATCCTCAGACCTAGGATACTCTTTACCCCCTTATGAGGATTCTGATGCTGAGGAATCAATTCCATCAGCCTCACCGCCTGAGGACTACTCCTTTGGGGAACCCCTACATACCATGAGGGAGCATTTCCACTGGGAAGGCCAGGATTACTCCGAATCCAAGAAAAGGCTCAGAGATTTCCTTTTATTACCTCAACACAGACCCCTTGCTATTCCGCCAGTGTTAGATATTGTGGATGATGTGTATACTGAATCCAGCTTAAATCCTGATTCCTTACCTCCAGCCCCTGTTAAACCTGACCGATACTACAGTCCCTGACTCTCATAAATTTCTGTATAAAAGCCCTGTAGCTGACCCTGAAACTATTTCTCAGGGACCCAAAGGAGTTAAGGCCTCATCAGCCAAAAATCCAGTTCCCTCTGACAGAGATTTCAGAGCATTAGACAGATGGGGAAAGAAAGTATATATGTCTGCCACTTTAGCAATGAGAGCCTTAAATTGCCAGTTTCACGTGCTAAAATATCAGCAATTTTTACTGTCTCAGTTAAAACAAAAAATGCTTCCAGAATCAGATCCTCCTAATTTTAAAGAAATGCAGGATTTATTGCATGCAGCTGAACAAGTGGGAAAGCATACTTTGCAATGTGGTTTTGATTCTCTAGAGGCCTTTTGCAGAGCAGCAGTTACAGGCTCTATCATTAGAAGACATGCTTGGTTAAAAGAATATACGTTACCAGATCATGTTAAAGCAAAATTATTGGATGCACCTTTGCAGCAGGATGTGTTGTTTGGAGTTAAGGCAGAAGAGGTATTAAAGAAAATGGAGAATAAGGGAAAATCTATGCAAACGGTGAAGGATTTCTTACAGGTTCAGCCTCCTAGATTTAGCAGAAACTGGCCAACTAAGAATTGGTCCTTTCCAGTTACAGACAGACCTCAAAGGGGAAGATAAAGATGTCCAAGAGGTAGAGGTCAAACACAAGGTCCTTACAGGCCTCGACAATGGGTTGCATCAGGCCAGAAAGAAGGGGAAGACAGGCCCCAACCATATAAAAAGCAGCTCCAGTGACTTCCCAATACAGCTGCTGTCAAATCCCTCTTGGCAGCCCCCTTGGGAGGAAAACTGACACTCTTCTACCACAATTGGCAAATGATCACCAAAGACAAATGGGTTCTCAACATTGTATTTCAAGGTTACAGGTTCCACTTTCACACTCTGCCAAGGTTAAAAGGAATGTCAAATTTGCCACCAAATCAATGGGCAGAGGCTCAAAAACAAATTACAGCATTCATTGATATGAGAGCTATTCAAAAGGATTTTATTCAAGACTCTTTCTGGTACCCAGGAAAAAGCCTGGAGGCCCATTCTGGATCTTTCATCTCTAAACACTTACCTGAATGTTCTGAAATTCAAAATGTTGACACTACAGCAGCTTCTTCCATGCTGGGCAAGAAAGCTTGGCCCGTGACTTTGGACCTCAAGGAGGCATACCTCCATGTCCCTATCAGACAAAACTGCAGAAGATACCTCAGATTCATAACTGGTTCAATGCGCTACCAATTCTCTGCACTGCCCTTTGTGAAGACCCTGGGCGCAGTAGATAAGCCAAAGGGCCTGGCACCAGTAATTGCATTTTGCAGACAGAAGGGATTTCAAATTTATCCGTACCTGGGCGACTGCCTGATTCAAGCAGAGACCAAGGACATTCTTCTAAAGCATCTGGCGTTTGTAAAAAAGTAATTAAGTTGCCTAGGGTACACAGTAAACAAAAAGAAATCAAAACTAGTACCCTCACAAGAGATTATATTCCTGGGTGCCAGCTTGAACACAACGGCCGAGATGGCTTATCTCACGCCAGACAAGCAAGGACAACTGACTCAATACTTTCAGTTGATGGCAACAAAGACCCAACTCCCTGCAAGAAAAATTCTGCAGGCCTTGGGTTACATGGCATCCTGCATACTACTAATTCCATATGTCAGACTGCATATGAGGAAACTACAATGGTACCTAAAGAATGTATGGTCTCAACACTGTCAAAGTTTGGAAACGGTTATACCGCTAATCCCTTGCCTTCAACAGGAGTTTCAGTGGTGGGCTCAAGCTTGTCACCTCAACAAGGGACAGCATTTTACACAACCCACAGCCAGGCAAACACTGACAACAAATGCATCGGATTACGCCTGGGGAGCATCCATGGCAGGCAAATGTATTCAGGGCACGTGGCCCGCAGAACAAAGGCATCTTCACATCAATCAAAAAGGGATGCTAGCTGTACAAAATGCCCTTATAGCTTTCAAGGACCTGCTGCATCCAGGACAACTACTGGTAAAGACAGACAACACCACAGTTATGTGGTACATAAACAAGCAAGGGGGCACTCACTCCTACCCCTTATGCAGACAAGCCATGACCTTGTGGAACACAGCTATAAACTTTCAAGTTCATCTGCAAGCACAATTCCTGCCAGGAGAGAAAAACACACTGGCAGACGACTTAAGCAGAAACATCATGGATCCCCACAAATGAGAATTGAATCCACAAATATTCAGAATGATAACACAGAAATGGTGGAGCCCGGACATAGATCTGTTTGCATCCCCAATAAACTGCCAGCTACAAAATTCTGCACAAGGAGTTACCATCCACAAGCATGGAAAGTGGATGCCCTCTCATTCAGCTGGGAGAACCTACAAGTATACGCTTTCCCACCACTACCTCTCCTGCCAAAGGTACTCATAAAAGCCAGGCAAGAAGAGCCAAAGATGATCCTGATTGCACCAGACTGGCCACGCCAGCACTGGAACCCAGTCTTAAGGAGCTTAGCACAAGAACCACCCTGGATTTTGCCTCAAATCCCACATCTGCTGACTCAGCACAACAATCAAATACTACACAGCCAGCTAAAGACCTTAAAAACCTAGCTGCATGGAAGATTCCTTAGTCAAGCAAGCAATGCCTCTCTCCAAAGCTGTTATGGATGTCCTTCTGGAGGCCAGAAGGCCTAGTACCAGGAGAGCCTGTTCGGATAAATGGAAGAGATTCTGTGCCTGGAACCAAGCTCACAGCCTTGACCCTCTTGTCCCAAACATTCCTCAGATACTACAATACTTAACTGAGATGCTGGACAAAGGCCTCTCCTTCTCATCCATCACGATCCATGCCTCTGCCATCTCTGCTCATTACAACATGGATCCACCAATTTTCTCTAATCCTCTGTTAAAACAGTACCTCAAAGGGGCCAAAAAACATAAGACTGCCCCGTAGAGCACCTACTCCAACTTGGGACCTCAACTTTGTTTTGGAAAAACTAACACTACCTCCTTTTGAGCCAGCTAACACAGCAGAATTAAAATATATCTCTTGGAAAACTGCTCTGCTCCTGGCAATTACATCAGCACGAAGAGTTTCAGAATTACAGGCACTAATGGCAGTGGAACCTTTCCTCATTTTCCACCAGGACAGGGTGTCTTTAAGAACTAATCCTACATTTATGCCAAAGGTGGTATCCAGTGTGACTCTAAACCAAACTATTCACCTGCCAACTTTTTATCCTAAACCACAGAATAAAGGGGAGAGACTACTGCACTCTTTGGACATTCACAGACCGTTACGTTTCTACTAGGACAAAACCAAAGCTTTCAGAAAATCTGAGCAATTATTGGTAGCATATGCTGCGGAAGCACAGGGAAAAGCCATTTCAAAACAGACTATTTCAAAATGGATAGGACATTGTATACATTTCTGCTACACATACCATGGAAAACCTGTATCTAGCAGCATTAGATCTCATTCCACCAGGGCAATAGCCACTTCAGCTGCCTACCTCAGGGGAGTACCTACCAAGGATATTTTGGAAGCAGCAACTTGGAGTTCTGTACATACCTTCACCAAGCATTATATTCTAAATCCAGAGCTGGCTTCGCCACTGCAGTGCTGCAGGGCCTTATAGAACCAGCCACCCTACCTCAGCTTTGGGATTCTACCCAAGTGTAAGGACTGCAGCAGTGTAACACGATGAACATAGTACAGTTTTGTACCTACTATAAATGTAGATGTTCGAGTGTAAACACTGCTGCAGTCCAGGTTACCCTCCCTCCTTCCCCTCTTACTGGCTGGTACGTACCTAGGTCTCCTACCCTTTACTACCTATGGGGAGTATTTGCTGGTAGCTGTAAGTTGTTTTTTGCTTTTATTATGTATGTTTTATTAGCAATTGGAATTGCCTACCTATTTAGAGGCACCTGACATATGGGGCGAGAAAAACTGATGAAAATGGCGTCTGCTGCATCTTATATACCCCTGTCGCACTGACGTCAGGGAGGAGGCGACAGTAACCGACGCCGGACCAAGACTTTGGAACTCCGGCCAACTGGGAAACTGCCTGACGGCAGGATAACCCAAGTGTAATGACTGCAGCAGTGTATACACTCTAACATCTACATTTATGGTAGGTAAAAAACTGTACTTTTTATACCCCTGACGACCTGATGTCATAGAAGAAGGGACAGCAACCGATGCAGGACCCAAGACTTTGTTAATAACGCCGACTGAGGGCTACTGCAAGCAGATAACCCAAATGTAATTACTGCAACAGTGAATACACTGTAACATCTACATTTATGGTAAGTGTACACAACTGTACTTTTCTCCGGCCCAGAGTTTCCACTACGCCTAGGAAACTGACGACCAACACGCTTTCTCAAGCTCCCATGCCACAGAAACAAATGCTTAGAATGGCTGAAGACCTTATTACTTTAATTAGGGGAAGCCAGCCTTTCCCCTCTAAAAGACAGAATTGATTTTCCTTCTGCTTTCTACTGACCATGTGTCCGATGACTCTGATCCCTCTTACCAGGACATACCCGTATCTACCTATGAGGGTTCAGATGCAGAGGTTTCCATTTCCTCTGCCTTCCCTCCAGAGGCCTTCCTTTTTGGTGAAGCCTTGCATACCTTAAGAGAGCATTTCTGCTGGGAGTGCCATTACTGCCCACAGTCCAAAAAGAGACTCTGAGAATGTTTAGACTTGCCTCAGCACAGGCCTCTAGCTATACCCCCTGTCCTGGATATTGTAGATGTCTTCTTGGAATCAAGTCTTACCCCTGATAATTACCACCAGCTCCTAGAAAGTTTGACAGGTACTACAGAGTACCTGACTCTCAAATTTAGGTTCATAGGTAGGTGCTAGGCTATTGGCCCTAGGGCCTATATAAGCCTTGCCAAAAGGTACCCTGGCTTTCGCCACCCAAGAAAATTATTTTCCTGTGCCACTTTCGAGCAGAGCCACAGAAAGTGATCCCCGGGGTGAATTTTCCATCTCCCATCCAGTCATCAAGATTTTTCTTAGAGTGCTAATGAGCTTTGTTTGATATAGATAGGTAGTTTGTTCCAGTGTATGGGAAGTCTCTGGGACAGGAATCTGTCCCTCCAGCATGTTCTGTTTATTGTGGTGACAAGGTTTTGGTCCCTAGAGCATGTAGCTTGTAGGGATTGGGATTTCTTTAAGTGGAGCATGTCTAAAAGCTGTGGGTTTGACATAGCTTTGTGTGTTAGGCAGAGACCGCCTCTTAGTACGCGATATGCGACGGAGTAAAGCTGCAGTTTTTTTAGACGGTCTGCGTAGGGCATCTGTCTGAGGCCTGTAATCCTCTTTGTGAGGTATTTCTGCGGCCTTTCCAGTTGTTGTAGATGTCTTGTGAGGTACATAACAAACAGGGCATTGTAGTCTGTAATAGGTCTAATGAGTAGTAGAGGGGAACAATGACCTCTTTTTTTTCCTGGATGAGAAACCTTTTGTGATAAGGTGTGCCACGTAGAAGGATTTCCTGACTACTGTAGCGATGTGATTATCAAAGGAGAGACTACTGTCCACCTGTGTCCCAAGTTCTCTCATCACACTTTCGGTGTTAAGTAGACTACCGCCTATGTGGTAGTTCATGGGTACAGACTTTTTACCGAAGGGGATGACAGTGCACTTTTTGGCATTGAGCTTGAGGCCATGGCTTTGACACCAGGCATCTGTTTCAGCGAGGCCCTTTTGTAGGATGTCCACACCTTTTGGAGTTTTGATTATGGCTCCTAGTTTGCAGTCATCTGTGAACTTCATTAGCCAAAGATTTTCTGTGTTAGCCTGTACTTCAGAGAAGTAGATACCAAACAGGAGAGGGCCCAGGACTGAACCTTGACGTACTCCACTTGTCACTGGTCTGAAGTTGGATTTAGAGTCTGCTACTTTCACAGTGTGGGTTCTGTCAGTGAGCCAGTTGGCAACCCATCTTGTGACGTAGGGATTTATACCTAGTTTAGTCAGTTTATCTATAATTCCAGAGTGGGGGATGGTGTTGAAAGCTTTGGCGAGATCTAGATAGGCTGTGTGAACCATCTGCGATTTTGTTGACAGCTTCAAAGAAGTCTATAAGGTTTAGGAGACATGATCTGCCTTTTACAAACCCGAACTGGGTGGGGTCCTGAGTTTAGAGTTTACCAATGTCATTGTTTATAAGTTCCATAGCCTTGCAGACGAGGCTCGTCAGGCTAATGAGGCGGTAGTTTCCAGGGTCCGTGGTGGCTCCCTCTTTGTGGAGTGGGATAACCGTCGCTGTACGCCATTCAGTGGGCAAATAGCTTGAGGTGAGGCTATGATTGAACATGGGACTTGGGTGGGGTGCCAGTTCGTTCTGTAGTTCATGTAGAACACAGCCTGGGATGTTGTCAGGTCCCATGGATGCTGTGTTCTTGGCTTTGGATAGTGTGTTTTTTACCTGTGCAGCCGTGATTACAGGAACTTTGCATTCTTCTGGTATAGAGATGGGCCCTTTAGGGGATGACAGGGGGGTAAAGTTAGCAGTCAACCCATCTGCCAGGATGTTGGCAATATCAGTTGGTTCTGTATATTTAGTGCCATTGTGCTGCAACTCAGAGCATATCTGAGTGTTGCCATTGAGATTCTTGACATAGTTATAGAATGCTTTGTGGTTGTCTTTGGTGTCAGTGGCAATTTTTTCGGAAGTAGCTTTGCAGGTTTTTATTAGGGATCTCAGCCTCTTACTGAGGCTGACCAGGGAGTTTCTCCAATCATGGGATTTTAACTTTTTTTTTTTTTTGCAACATTTTCTTTCTTCTGTTGTAGGGTTTGTTTATGGCAGGTGTCCACCAAATTGGCTTCCTTGTTTTGGGGGGATAGCATCTTGGTTCTGTTAGGGATTGCACGATCCATGCACTCGTGTACGTCCTTATAAAGTGCATTTGTGTAGGATTCAGCAGTCATACCTCTATTGTCCATCAGCATGGGTGTCGTGATGTTTGCCACTTACGTCTTAAGAAGCGTGAAGTTGGCTTTGGAGAATTTTTTTACTGTGGTTTCCCTAATGGGCGGTGGTGGAGGGATGTGGATGTCTAGGGTGGTTAGCTTGTTGTCGGATCTGACCAACGAGGAATTGACCTTTGGTGTGTAGCACCGATTGCCCATGTTGGTAATAACCAGGTCTAGGATATTGCTGCCCCTGGTGGGGGTGTGGATAAGTTGATCCTAGGCATTGGAATTTATGAATTCCAGAAAACGAGCACAAGAGTTGGTACATGAGTAGTTTTCCCAGTTAATGGTGGGGTAGTTGAAATCTCCCATTATTAGGGTGTTAGGTTGTACCCTAACAAGTTCCAATGTATCAAGAAATGAGGAGTGGGAATCCTGGGGCATGGTGGGGGATCTGTAGCAAGCTACAATTTTGGATTGCGGTCTTGCCCAGAGTTAGTTGCACTTGGATAATCTCGGATGCATTATGCTGAGCAACTAGCCTGGAGGTGTGGATATCCTTAATGAATATGGACACACCTCCGCCTTTAGTGTTTCGGTCCAGGTTAGGTCGCTGAAAGGTGTGGTATGAATTATAGCCTGGTAATGCAGGGGTACTCTCTGGAGCTTTGAAACAGGTCTCTGTCACTGCACAGATGTCGATGTTCTCCATTTTAAGGAGTGCCTCGAGTGAGTGCATTTTGAGGTTTAGACTTCTAGCATTGAGTTTCAATACCTTCAGATTCTTCTTGCTTGTACCTGTTACAGTGGTGAATTTGTCATTTGAACCTTGCCTAAAAAGGCACTATGGGGGGGGGGGGGGGCTAGATCCTTAACCAGTGTCCAGAATTCCAGGGGCGACAGGTGTAGGCCATCTCTGGCAAAGCATCGTGGTTTGTCGATCATGTCATCCCAGGCAGACAGATACTGGATCCCCTTAGAATGACATCAGAAGCTTAGCCAGTTGTTGAAGTCAGTCATTTTCTCCTTGTACTGTGATTCTTACAGATTTCTCTTTAAAAATTCCACTGCGGATCCAGAGACAATTTCCCAGAGACCTAAAGGTATTAAGGCTACTACAGCCAAAACCCTAGCCCTTCAGCCAGGGATTCTAGGGCTTTGGACAGATGGGGGTAAGAAGGTATATACCTCTGCAACTCTTGCCATCAGGGCTTTAAATTGCCGGTTTCACATGTTGAAGTACCAGTAGCATATAATGGAACTAATTAAACAAAAAATGTTGACTCCTGATTGTACAGAAAATAAAGATTTACAAGAGTTAATGCATTCTGTAAATCAAGTTGGTAATCCTACTTTTGCATTGTGATTTTGATGCCTTAGAAGCATCTTGCAGGGCTGCTGTCACTGGGTCTGTACTGAGAAGGCATTCTTGGCTGATGGAACAAATCTTGCCAGACCATGTCAAAGCAAAATTACTAGATGCTCCATTAAACCAAGAATGTTTGACACAAAAGCAGAAATTGTTATTAAAAATGAAGAGGAAAAAGCTAAATCTATGCAAACTGTTAAAGATTTCTTACAGGTACAGTCACCTAGATTCAGTAGGCATTGGCCTTCTAAAAACTGGTCCTTTCCTGTCCCTCCCAGACCTTCTCAGTCCAAACCCAGGGGCAAAAGACTACAGTATCAGGGTATGCAGAGATCTAAACAATGGAGTGCTCCCACCTCAAAAACAGGGAGTGGTAAGCCACCCTCGTATGGGAGAAGTTCACAATGACTTGTCTGTCATCCTTCCCATCCATGGCCAAGTACTTGCACCCTTAGGAGGAAAAGTCGCCCTGAATGCAAAAAACTGCATGTCCATTACCGAAGACCAATGAGTCCTAAACATTGTGTCCCGGGATACAGATTCATCTTCCCTTCACTGCCAACCCAAGTGGGTTGCCAGACATTCCTCCAAGCCAGTGGGCAGAGGCTCAAAAGCAAGTACTTTTCTCTTCTCGGTTTCAGAGCTGTTCAACCTGTTCCAATAGAGCAAAGGTCTCAGGGTTTCTACTCCAAAGTGTTCCTGGTGCCCAGAAAAGAGGACTCGTGGTGTCCTATCCTGTATCTGTCCATTCTCAACACCTTCCTTGTGGTACCAAAATTCAAAATGCTTACACTCCAGCAGCTGCTTCCTATGCTAGCCAAGGACTCCTGGAAGGTCACCCTGGACTTAAAAAGAAGCTTATCTGCACATCCCGATAAGGAAATCTTGCAGGAAATATCTACGCTTCAGGGCAGGCTGTATGCACTACTCTTAAGTTCATTACTCTAAATCCAGGGCAGGCTTTGCCACTGCAGTTCTGCAGGGCCTCATAGCCGCTTATAATGCCGTTTAGCTCCAGCCCCCTAACCATAACTTTGGGACTCAACCCAAATGTAATGTCTGCAACAGTGAAACACGAAGAACATAGTACAGATGTCCTTCATGGATGCATCTGCAGTCATAACAAGTGGGTTGTCCTGTCGTCAGGCAGCCCTGCAGTCGGCCGGATTCCAAAGTCCGGGTCCGGCTTCGGCTGATGTCGCACTCCACCCGACGCCATCTCTGTTGGTCTTCGGGTATAAAAGCATCAGCCGACGCCATTTTCCTCAGTCTTTCTTGCCGCGTGGCGCCCGAAGCAGAAGCTGTTCGCAAGTGCCGGTCGGTCGGATCCAGAGATTACTTCTACCGAATACTATCAAGACTTCTAAAGCTAAGTACCCGCTGGGGACTCTTTCTTGCCTCAGCCGATGTCAGAAAAAGTTAACAATTGTTTAACCTGTGGAAACAAATACCTCATAAAGATTTCCACTCTTACTGTCTGCCTTGTTTAGGCCCAGCCCACGACGTAGCAGCCTGTTCGGCCTGTGCCTCTTTCAACCGACGAACGCTTAGGCGCCGGTCGGAGTTTGCAGAACAGTTTTTCGGTTCTGATTTTGCGTACATTATGCCGCCGGATCCTCCGACTACCCAATCTACCAAAAACGCAAAGATAAAGACCGACACTGGCGGTCCGGTTTCGCCGAAACCACGGTAAAGCAAATCATGAGTGTCTCGGTTTCGCCAAACCGAGAAAACTGATCAAAGTACAGCTGAACCTATTCTTACAACTGAGGCCCCTGCTACAACTCTTGAATCGACCTCAGAAATTTTACCCACTACGGTTGTTGACTTATCAGACACCATCCCCTTGGATGTCTCTACCCCAGCACGTGGTGCTGCTAGGCCTCCAGCAGCCATGTCCATTAAGGCCTTCGCCAGGGCTAAAGCAGCCAAGACTACTAAAACAGTGCCTGTTAAGCCCCCCACATCTAGGCCCTCTTCTAGTTCTCAAATGCTTTCTTTGGCAGAAGATTTAATTTCTTTAATTAGAGGATCTCAATCTCACCCAGACAGGGCCTCTCAGCCCCAGAGAAGAGACCTAGGGCAGAGCCCCCTGAGCCAGTGTCTTCTGATGATTCTGCTGATGAATCAGACATAACTGACCAGCCAGAGGCTCCCTTCTCCAATTTTGAAGATTCTGATGCTGAAGAATCCATTCCAGCTGCTTCCCCACCAGAAGAATTCTCCTTTGGGGAAACCTTGCATGCCATGCGAGAACAGTTCCAATGGCAGCAACAGGATTTTTCAGACTCCAGAAAAAGACTTAGGACCTTTCTGCACCTCCCACAGCACAGACCCTTAGCTATACCTCCTGTTCTCTCTGTGGTGGATGATGCTTTCAATGATGTTTGCTCCGCTCCAGATTCTTTACCACCAGCCCCTGCCAAACCAGACAGATTTTACAGGGTGCCAGATACTCATCACCACCTTTACAAGGCCCCACTTGCAGACCCAGAAACTATATCCCAGGGTCCCAAGGCAGTAGCCGCGACCACAGCTAAAAACCCTATTCCTTCTGAAAGGGAGGCAAGGTCATTAGACAGATGGGGTAAAAAGGTCTACACTTCAGCTACTCTCTCAGCTAGAGCTTTAAACTGTCAGTTTCACATGATACAATACCAAGAGTTTATGCTTGATCAGTTAACTAAAAACTAACCACTGATGAATCTCTTGATAAGAAATATGTATTAGAGATGGTAAATAACATACAACAGGTTAGCAACCATTCCTTAAAATGTGGCTATGATGCACTGGAGGCTTCATTTAGATCAGCCATGACAGGCACAGTGATAAGAAGGCATGCATGGCTAAAGGAACAAGCTTTACCGGATCATGTTAAAGCTAAGTTGCTAGATGCTCCTATGGACAAGACAAGTTTGTTTGGTACACCTGCCCAGCAGGTTATGAAGAAAATGGAAGAAAAGGCAAAATCTGTTCAAACTGTTAAAGATTTCTTGCAGGTTCAACCCCCAAGGTTTAGCAGAAACTGGCCTGCCAAAAATTGGTCCTTTCCTGACTCCACAAAATTTCAAAGGGGCAGGAATAGACGCTCCAGAGGCAGAAACCAATCCAGAGGAGGTGCCTACAGAGGACGACAGTGGCAAGGTAACAACAGAGGCACAGACACAGCCACTGCCACTACATCAGCACAACCACAGTGACTTAATCCTAAATCCGCCTACCAGGGAACAAATAGCAGCTCCTCTAGGCGGAAAGTTAACCTTATTTTCAAAGAACTGGCACTACATAACAAAAGACAAGTGGATTTTACAAACCATAGATCAAGGTTACCGGTTTCACTTCCACACTTTACCAGTCAAAGAGGAATGCCAAATCTACCTCCAAATCAAAAACAGAGGCTCTACGCCAGATAATGGAGTTAGCAAACATGAGAGCTGTGGAAAGAGTGCCAACAGCAGAACAAGGAAAGGGGTTCTATTCCAGACTATTCCTAGTTCCAAGAAAGGAAAAAGTTGGAGACCAATTCTCGACCTGTCCACCTTAAATACATACATCATTGTCCCAAAATTCAAAATGCTGACCCTACAGCAACTTCTTCCCATGCTGGGCAAGGAGTCTTGGCTGGTAACTCTAGATCTCAAGGAGGCATACCTGCACGTCCCCATTCGACCAATCTGCAGAAGATACCTCAGATTTCTTGCAGGATCAGAGCACTATCAATTCTCAGCATTGCCCTTTGGCTTATCTACTGCCCAGAGTATTCACAAAATGCCTGGCATCAGTAATCGCCATTGCAGACTACAGGAATTCAAATTTACCCATACCTGGACGACTGCCTGCTACAAGGGACAACAAAAGCAAGCTGACAACAGATTTACAAAGGGTCATTTACTTGCTACAAGGACTGGGATACACAGTCAATTTACAAAAGTCAAGGCTGATACCATCCCAAACAAGGACATTCTTGGGCGCGGAATTGGACACAGTACAACAAATGGCATTCCTGACTACAGAAAAACAAAAGAACTTCCTCTTTACTTCTTGGCACTAACAAAACTGAACAAGTTAACAGCAAGAAAAGTTCTGCAGGCCTTGGGCTTCATGGCATCATGCATAATCTTGGTCCCATTTGCCAGACTACATATGAGGAAACTACAGTGGTACCTAAAGAATTTATGGTCCCAACACAGACACAGTCTAGAAACAGAAATCCCACTAATTCCATGCTTAAAACAGGAGTTCCTATGGTGGGCTCAGGCATGCCAGTCAAACCCAGGCCTACCCTTTCGCAGATGTCAACCAAGCCAGACCATCACAACAGACGCTTCAGACCTAGGATGGGGGGCCCACATGCTGGACAAATGCGTGCAAGGATTGTGGACACAGGATCAACTTCACCTGCACATCAGTCTAAAAGAAATGCTGGCAGTAAAACTGGCAATCCAAAAGTTCAAACCATTTCTCAAAGAGGGCCAGTTGATGATAAGGACAGACAACACCACAGTCATGTGGTACATCAACAAACAGGGAGGCACTCATTCATACCCCCTATGCAGAATGACCTTGGAGCTGTGGACCCTGGCACTCAGCTACAACATTCAGTTACAGGCAATATTTGTACCGGGAAAGACAATACTCTAGCAGACATATTAAGCAGAACCACTTCGGATGCCCACGAATGGAAGCTGCACCCGGACATCTTCAAGACCATCTCAAAGAAATGGGGAATGCCACAGATAGACCTATTCGCATCACCTCTCAATCACCAGCTCAAAAATTCTGCACAAGGACATTCCACCCACTAGCATGGAAAGTGGACTCACTCTCCTTCAACTGGAAAGGCCTAACAGCATATGCATTCCCACCTCTTCCTTTGATACACAAGGTACTACTAAAAATCAAGGAAGAACGTCCAAGGATAATCCTGATAGCTCCAAACTGGCCAAGACAACACTGGTACCCACTACTGAAGAGCATGTCTCGAACAATATGTGGCCAATACCCTGATGCCTTTGATGTTAACTCAGAACAACTACAGCATCATACATCCAAGCCTAAAACGCTGCAACTGACTGCATGGAACATCACATAGCAGCAGCTAATCCAGAACTTTCCCAAAGAGTTAAAGACATTATTCTTGAAGCACGCAGACCTTCAACAAGAAGGAACTATGCTGGAAAATGGAAAAGGTTTGTCATTTGGAGTACGGAAAGAGGAAAAGATGTGTCAAACATAGATATGCCTAACATTCTGGAGTATCTGGCGAACTTCTTCATTCAGGCCTGTCCTACTCCTCCATCAAGATACATGCATCAGCTATTTCAGCAGAATACAGCTTTGATCCACCTGTTTTTTCGCACTTTGCTCAGGCAGTTCCTCAGAGGAATCAAGAATGTAAAACCTCCAAGGAAACCACCATTACCAGCTTGGGATTTAAACTTTGTGCTAGAAAAGTTGACACTATAACCCTTTGAACCAGCAGCAACAGCAGACCTACAACACCTGTCATGGAAAACTGCTTTCCTACTGGCAATTACTTCAGCAAGGAGGGTTTCAGAACTACAGGCCTTAATGGCAGTGCAACCCTTCCTAATCTTCCACCAAGATAGAGTGTCCATGAGGACTAATCCTACATTTATGCCCAAGGTGGTATCCAGAGTGTCTTTAAACCAGGCAATCCACCTACCTACCTTCTTTCCCAACCCACAAAACAGAGGGAAAGAATACTGCATACCTTGGATGTACATAGACAGCTACGCTACTACTTGGACAGAACAAAAATAGCAGAAAGACTGACCAACTTTTTGTAGCCTATGCAACAGGAAGGGAAGGAAAAGCTATTTCCAAACAGACAATCTCCAAATGGATAGGAAATTGCATATGATACTGTTACTCCTTCCATGGAAAACCAATTCCACAGAACATAAGACCTCATTCTACAAGGGCAACAGCCACTACCACAGCCTTCTTACGAGGAGTGGCAACCAAAGACATTATTGAGGCGGCTACTTGGACCTCCGTGCATACATTTGCCAAGCATTATAATTTGCCTCTATATTCCAGATCCCGAGCAGGGTTTGCCACTGCTGTACTGCAAGGGATACTAAACACACCATAATCTACTTTTATCCTCCTCCCCTAGTTGGCTATGGTATTCTACCCACTTGTTATGACTGCAGATGCATCCATGAAGGACATAGTACAGTTTTGTACCTACCATAAATGTAGATGTCCGAACTGGATAGCATCTGCAGTCAGGATTACCCTCCCTCCTTCCCTCTGTGGTACTCCTAGGGTGTTTACCCTCCTAATAGCTAGCTGTTGGGGGGGGGAGTCTTTTATGGTGTATTTGTTTGTATATATGTACATATATGCTTATTGTTGTGTTTACCTCTATCTATTTGGAAACATTGGCATCTATCCAAATTTTAGCCTGCAAGAGGGCTACTGGCATCTGGGGCAAGAAACACTGAGGAAAATGGCGTCGGCTGATGCTTTTATACCCGAAGACCAACAGAGATGACGTCGGGTGGAGTGCGACATCAGCCGAAGCCGGACCCGGACTTTGGAATCCGGCCGACTGCAGGGCTGCCTGACGACAGGACAACCCACTTGTTATGACTGCAGATGCTATCCAGTTCGGACATCTACATTTATGGTAGGTACAAAACTGTACTTTGTGTACACTTACCATAAATGTAGATGTTCGAGTGTATTCACTGTTGCAGTCCAGGTACCCTCCCGCCATCCCCCTTATTTTTGCTGGAACTTATCTTTACTTCTCTAATCTATACAACCTAGGTGGTGTATTTGCTTATAGATGAAGATTAAGCTTATTTTGGTGCATGTATGTTTTATTTACATAATTTTAGCCTACCCTTTTGGGCCACCTGAAATCTGGGGCAAGAAAAACTGAAGAAAATTGCGTCGGCTGCATCATTTATACCCTTGACGACCTGACGTCATGGAAGAGGGACAGCATCCGACACAGGACCCAAGACTTTGTTAATCAGGCCGACTGAGGGCTACTGCAAGCAGATAACCCAAATGTAATGACTGCAACAGTGAATACATTCGAACATCTACATTTATGGTAAGTGTACACAACTGTACTTTTTGGTGCAGGAAAGGGAAAGGGGAGCTGTTGAGGCCAATCCCATGGACAGTGGACCAAAAAAAAACTTAATGGTCATAATCTCTCTGTTAGTGAAATTACTCTGGATGACTGCTATTCCATCCTTGCCATTATCCTGACAGTCTAGAAATTGTCAAGGGGGGGGAGGGAGGGGCATTTCCAAGCTAATCTCGGCTTGGAGAACCTGTGGGAATATGGGAGAGGACCTCTGGGTTGTGGATGTGTTCACTTCCCATGTTCTAGAGCTTATAGGGCCTCTTCAGGAAGGGCTGTTCTGGAATGTCAGTCTTTTTCAGTGGAGTTCTTAAAGCAGGCATAGCCTGCTGCTGCTGACGGGTACAATAGGCATTGTCTGAATATTGATAAAGATGGGGGTTAACTTGCTCTTTTGTTTGTGCTGAAGGGTGATGGTTTGTTTTCCCCTTTTTCTGGATCTTGGTAACTTGAAGCAGCACATCCAGTACTTTAGGCTCTGTTGCTCACCTTGTAGGGGATCATGATATTGCTTTTGTAGGTCTCCCTAATGGTGCTGCTAGACATGGTTGACTACTTTTTGCTCATCTGTACTTTGGGTCCACACAGGTGACTTTTCCGTCTTGCTGTGAGTGGATGTTCATTATAAATTGTTGCTATGTGGTCTTGCTGGCCAGTCTTATTCATCAAGTTTTGGCTTTATTGACTGAAGCCTTTTGGGGAAAATGTTCCCTGTTACTTTACACTAACAACTTAGTTGTTTTATCATTTTTGGGACCCCTTGGAAGCATTTCTTTTGGTGCTTCCATGAATGCAGTCCCTTGGGATGGCTAAGCTGGAAGAAGTCTTCACTGGCTTAGAGGAGGTGGAGAGTTACTGTTGGCTGCTCCCTTTGGAGAGTGTTCAGGATGTCATGGTGCTAATGTTTTGAGGCAGCATGTAATGGAAGGGCTTGGGCTTTGATTCTTCTCCACCTACTAGGTTTGATAACGGCCAAGATTGTGGCACTGCTTGTGCTGCTAATGAGGATGCATGTATCTGGATTGTCAAGTGTCAATACCTACTGAGTCACCACATGCTAACTGACCTGCTGCCTGTGTCATATCCTTATTACTGCATCCTTCAGTGTTGGACAGCTTCACTCTTTTACAGGTGGATCTTCCCTTCCGCAGTACAGACCTGTTAAAGATGGATGTTGCCCACTTTGTGAGCTGGAGAGGTCATATTGGCTCCCACACGTTGCAGTAGATGAGCCCCTCCCTAGAGAAGGGGTTGTATATTGACCATTTGGAGCCTAGAGCAGAACTCTTGGCTCTGAGAGCCGTGAAGAAATATTTACTTCCAGGGCCTGTCTTCAGCTGTGCAGGCAGCCGTTCTGTCATGTGTTATCTGAACAGATATAGAGCAACTTATTCTAATTTGCATACTGGCAAGTGGTTCAAAGAGTTGATTGTAGCAAATAGAAAGCCCTCTACTTGATAAGTTCTGAAAACTGTTCTCATTGTGGACTGAGCACTGTACCACTCCAGACTATGTTCGTGTTTCACTGTTGCAGTCATTACACTTGGGTTATCCTGCTGGCAGGCTACCCTCAGTCAGCCTGAATTCCAAAGTCCTGGTCCGGCATCTGTTCCTGTCGCCTCTTCCCTGATGTCAGTGTGCCAGGGGTATAAAAGATGCAGCCGACGCCATTTACCCCAGTCTTTCTTGCCGCGCGGTGCCAGAAGCAAAAGCAGTTCGCAAGTGCCGGTCGGCCGACTCCTGAGATTTTCGAAATCGAATTTCGGATCCGAAGTCTTCAATAAAGCTAAGTGCCCCGTTGGGGAAACTTTTTTCTTGCTCCAGACCGATGTCAGAAAAAGTTAACAATTGTATTTCTTGTGGGAAGCAAATACCTCATAAGGATTTTCATTCTTACTGTATTCCTTGCCTAGGCCCTGATCACGACGTTGCTAGTTGTCGGTTTTGTGCTAGATTTAACCAACGCACTATTAAGCGTCGGTACGATTTTGCTTTTCGTTATTTTGGCAAAAGGTTTAACTGTATAATGCTGTTGGAACAACCGACTACCGGAATTCATAAAAAACACAAGGATAAAGACAAGGACAAGCATCCGAGGTCCAAAACCGACGACGAAGCCTCTTCTAGGCCAGTCGCCGGTTTGCTGGTGCTCAGTGAGGTGCTTTCGCAGCCCCTGACTCCTGCTACCTCAGAGCCACAGGCCACATCTGTCTCCCACGTGGAGACAGCTAGGCCTCTGTATACTCAAGGTATTGGCCCTTCGGAAATTGTTCCCTCAGGTGGGTCTGGAGCCGCTGAGCAGGCATCTGCTTCTGAGGGTGTCTTCAGGCCTACACAACTTTACATAAAGCCTACTTCAGCATCCAAGACAAAGTCTAAAACAGTTTTAAAGACAAGGAAACCAATACAGCATTCTCCAGGACAGACTGTTATGCCTAAGAAACAGATGCTCAAAATGGCCGAAGACCTAATTACTTTGATCAGGGGTTCCCATCCCCCTCCTGATAAGAGGCCTAGGCAAGACGCTGAATATGATTCCTCTGATCAGGTTTCCATTTCCTCTGATTCCTCTTCTGAACAGGGATATTCTGTTCCTCCCTGTGAGGATTCTGATGCTGAAGATTCTATTCCTTCAGCTTCTCCTCCTGGGGACTATTCATTTGGGGAAACCCTGCATACCATGAGGGAGCATTTCCACTGGGAGAGCCAAGATTATTCCGATTTTAAGAAAAGACTTGGAGACTTTCTTTTTACTTCCTCAGCACAGACCTCTTGCAATTCCCCCTGTTCTAGATATAGTAGATGATGTATTTTCAGAGTCCGGCCTATCTCCAGACTCTTTACCTCCTGCTCCTTTTAAGCCGGACAGATACTACAGGGTTCCAGACTCCCATAAATTTATTTACAAAAACCCTGCTGCTGATCCAGAAACTATCTTACAAGGTCACAAAGGGGTCAAGGCTGCTTCGGCTAAAAACCCTGTTCCCTCAGATAGAGATTCTAGGGCTTTGGAAAGATGGGGGGGGGGGTTTTACACTTCTGCTACCCTGGCTGTAAGGGTTTTAAATTGTCAATTTCATATGCTCAAATATCAGCAATACTTAATGTCTTTGTTAAAACAAAAAATGTTGACAAATTCTGAATGTTCTGAGAACAAAGATTTGCAGGATTTATTGCATGCAACTGAACAAGTGGGGAAACATACTTTGCAATGTGGCTATGATTCATTGGAGGCATCGTGCAGGGCCGCTGTTACAGGTTCTGTTATTAGAAGGCATGCTTGGTTAAAGGAACAGAATCTGCCTGGTCATGTTAAAGCAAAATTATTGGATGCTGCTTTACAGTATGATACTTTGTTTGGTGTTAAGGCAGAAGAGGTGTTGAAGAAAATGTAGGATAAGGCTAAATCTATGCTGACTGTAAAAGATTTCTTACAGGTACAGTCATGCAGATTTAGCAGGAACTGGCCCTCTAAGAATTGGTCCTTTCCAATGTCAGACAGACCACAAAGAGGCAGATTCAGACGCCCTAGAGGCAGGCAACAGCCCCGGGGCTCATACAGGCCCAAACAATGGGGTGCTTCTACCTCCAAAAGAGGAGAAGACAAGTCACAGCCTTTTAGAAAACGGTCCCAATGACTTCCCTCTGCCAGTGCCAAGCACTTATGTTTTGGCAGCACCCTTAGGGGGAAAGCGAGCACTTTTTTCACAAAACTGGCACAAGATCACCTAGTACAAATGGGTCTTAAATATAGTCTCTCAGGGCCACAGGTTCCATTATCACACCCTTCCAAAGGCAAAAGGTATGCCAAACCTGCCACACAATCAATGGGCAGAGGTACAAAAACAAGTTTCATCTCTCATGGACATGGGGGCTATTCAGCCAGTGCCACAACAAGAGCAAGTACAAGGATTTTACTCTACTTTTCTTAGTACCAAGAAAGGACAAAGCCTGGAGACCAATTCTGGACCTGTCTTTTCTAAACACTTTTCTGGACGTCCCAAAATTCAAAATGTTGACTCTACAGCAGCTTCTACCCATGCTTCTACCCATGCTGGACAAGAAGGCTTGGCTTGTAACTTTGGACCTGAAAGAGGCATACCTGCATGTCCCAATGAGACAATCTTGCAGAAGATACCTCAGATTCATAGCTGGCTCAATGCACTACCAATTTTATGCACTGCCCTTTGGCTTATCTACTGCGTCCAGGGTCATCACAAAATGCCTGGCACCAGTAATTGCATTTTGCAGACAGAGGAATTCAGATATATCCCTACTTGGGCGACTGCCTTATTCAAGCAAAGACCAAAGATGTTCTACTACAGCATCTGGTGTTTGTAAAAAGATTACGAATTTGCCTAGGGTACACAGTAAACGAAAACTCAAAACTATTACCCTCTCAAGAGATAATATTCCTGGGTGCAAGCTTAAATACAACTGCCCAGATGGCTTATCTCACGCCAGACAAAGGCAACTGACTTCTTACTTCAAAAACATGGCTACAAAGACCCAGTTATCTGCAAGAAAAATTCTGCAGGCTCTGAGCTACATGGCGTCCTGCATTCTACTAATTCCATATGCAAGACTGCATATGAGGAAACTACAATGGTATCTAAAAAGTGGACTCAACATTGCCACAGCCTGGAAACAGTAATTACTCTCATTCCCTGCCTGCAACAGGAATTTCAGTGGTGGGCACAGGCCTGTCACCACAACAAGGTACAGCCATTCACCTTACCCACTGCCAGGCAGACACTAAGAACAGATACATCAGATTTTGCCTGGGGGGCACACATGGCAGGAAAATGTATTCAGGGCACATGGCCCACAAACAAATTGCATCTTCATATCAATCAGAAAGAGATGCTAGCTGTACAAAATGCCCTGACAGCCTTCAAGGACCCACTTCATCCAGGACAACTGCTGATAAAGGCGGACAATACTGCAGTCATGTGGTACATAAACAAGCAAGGGGGCACACATTCCTACCCTCTCTGCAGACAAGCCATGACTTTGTGGAACACAGCATTGACTTATCAAGTACATCTGCAAGCACAATTCCCATCAGGAAAGACAAATAATTTGGCAGACAAACTAAGCTAAAACCTCATGGATCCTCGCGAGTGGAAACTAGAGCCACAAATCTTCAACATAACAGGGAAATGGGGATTCCCAGACATAGATCTATTTGCCTCCCCTCAACTGCCAGCTACAGAGATTCTGCACTCGGACTTATCACAAGCAAGCATGGAAAGTGGACGCCCTTTCATTCAGCTGGAAAGCCCTTACAGTATATGCCTTCCCTCCTCTGCCTCTCCTCTCCAAGGTACTCCTAAAGGTCAGACGAGAAGCCAAAAATGATACCGATTGCCCCAGACTGGCCACGCCAGCACTGGTACCCAATCCTAAAGAGTTTGTCTCAAGGCCCAGCCTGGACATTGCCTCTAATACCTCATTTGCTGACCCAACAGAACAATCAGATCCTGCACAGCCAACTCAGAACCCTAAATCTGGCTGCATGGTGGATAATGTAATCCTTAAGAACACTCCTCTCTCTAAAGCAGTTATGGATGTTATTTTGGAAGCCAGGAGGGCTAGCACCAGAAAATCTTGTGCAGAAAAATGTAAGAGATTCTGTGCTTGTAACCAAGCGCAGGGAATTGACACACTTGTACCAAATATTCCTCTGATTTTTGCAATACCCAACTGAGATGCTGGACAAAGGCCTATCCTTCTCATCAATTAAGATCCATGCCTCTGCCATTTCAGCTCAATACAATACAGACCCACCTATTTTTTCTCATCCACTGGTAAGACAGTTTCTCAGAGGGGCCAAAAACATAAGACCTCCAAGGTGAGCTCCAATACCTGCATGGGACCTCAATTTTGTCTTGGAAAAACTCACACTGCCTCCTTTTGAGCCAGCCAATACAGCAGAAATAAAATACTTGTCATGGAAAACAACTCCTAGCAATAACTTCAACAAGAAGAGTCTCAGAGTTACAGGTGCTAATGGCTGTGGAACCTTTTATTATTTTCCATCAGGACAGGGTTTCTCTAAGGACAAACCTGATATTTATGCCTAAGGTAGTGTCCAGTGTGGCTCTTAACCAAACCATACATTTGCCTACCTTTTATCCAAATCCACAGAATAAAGGGGAGAGACTTCTGCATTCTTTGGACATGCACAGACAGCTACGCTTTTACTTGGACAAAACTAAAGCCTTCAGAAAGACTGAGCAACTCTTAGTGGCATATGCTGCAGGATCGCAAGGAAAAGCCATTTTAAAGCAGACTATTTCAAAATGGATAGGCCACTGCATTTGTTTCTGCTCTTCACAACATGGCAAATCAGTGCCTAAGGGCATTAGGCCACATTCTACCAGAGCAGCAGCCACTTCAGTAGCCTTCCTCAGAGGAGTACCAACCAAGGACATTTTGGAGGCTGCAACCTGGGCTTCAGTACACACTTTTACAAAGCACTACCATTTACCTCTCTACTCTAATCCAGAGTAGGCTTTGCCACTGCAGTCCTGCAGGGCCTCATAGCCACTCCAAACTCTATTTAGGCTCAGCCACCCAACCTCAGCTTTGGGATTCAACCCAAGTGTAATGACTGCAACAGTGAAACACGAACATAGTACAGCTGTGTACCTACCATAAATGTAGATGTTCGAGAGTATTCACTGTTGCAATCCAGGTTATCCTCCCACCATCCCCCTTTTTTCTTTGCTGGGACTTATCTGTACCTGTCTATTCTATACAACCTATGTGGTGTATTTGCTTGTAGATGAAGGTTATGTGCATGCTTTTTTATGATCGTAATATTTACAGCCTACTTTTTTGGGGGCACCTGACACCTGGCGCAAGAAAAACTGAAGAAAATGGCATTGGCTGCATATTTTATACCCCTGGCACACTGACGTCAGGGAAGAGGCGACAGCAACCGATGCCGGACCAGGACTTTGGAATTCAGGCCGACTGCGGGTAGCCTGCCAGCAGGATAACCCAAGTGTAATGACTGCAGCAGTGAATACACTCTAACATCTACATTTATGGTCGGTACATGCCTGAAGGTAATTCTGACATGCCACAATGCACCTGTATGGCTTTGTTCTTGCATACATCATGGTCCAAGAATGGCTTTGGTCTTGCATGCATCAAGGTCCAGGAACAATTATCTGTTTTAGAGGCTTGATATCTTGAGGAGGTAGCGATTATTAGGCAGCACTTATCAGGTAGCTTCTTAAGAGAACTGAATCTTCATTCTGTATTGAGAATCTTATCCTCTCCATTGGGCTTGAACTTTTAGGGTGGGTGGGCTTGGCTGTTAACAGGCTGTTACTGCAGCAGAGCTAAGCTTCATTCATTGAATACTACTGTTGGTTGTCATTTCATTATAAAGCATTTTGGTGCTTCAGGCCCATTTGTGCAGGGAAGTCATGTCTGGCCTTTTACAGTAGGAAGTAGTGCTGGTCCTTCCTCAAGGTGGATTTTGAAGGCTTTCTTAACAAGGCTTTCAGTTTCCCTGTTTTATTCATGGCAGTAAAAACCAAAGGAAAGGGTGATGTTTGCCTTTTGGATGTGCATCAAAAGCTCAGATATTGCCTGATTAGGGCACGAGTTTAGGAAGAGGGAATAGTTTGTTTGCCCTTTGTATGTGGTAGGGGTGTGGGAAGGGCTTGCAGTTGCTAAGCATTCCAGATTGTCCAGACTGCACCATCTTTATGGTTTAAATTGGCCAGATGTCTCTTTGTGTATGCATTCCTTACAATGCCCCCTTTCCTCTGAGTGATTAAGAAAATATGAGGAGAGCCCAGAAATGCTGGTGAAACGACCCTTTTAGGGAATGCAGCACTGAAACTCCCACCCCAGTCAGATACACAGGGTGAAACCTTTCACACTGACTTCTCCAGGAAAAGGGGACTTGATAAGACCATGCTAAAGATCCTGTACTTCCTGCATGGATGTTCTAATTCTTTTACCTGTCAGGCACTAGTTCATACTACATTGCTGACTGTCATTAACGAGGCCAGAGTTGGTTGGTGGTTTTTCTTCTTCTGGTGCCACAGTAAGAATCTGAAACTTCTTGTGCAATCTGTCCTTGATTCTGTAATTCTTTGGTGAGCTGTTCAAATAAACCAGGGTTTTGCCTCTGTGAACATGAGTCTCTGTGCTGTTTCAGTCTGTTGGCTGATATATTCCTAGGATTGTAGCTCTGCAGCCAGTTAAGCACGTCTTTGAGTTCTGTATTTGACATCACCTAGAAAGCTTATAGCTCTTGCATGAAACATTTTATTCTGGAAAACCTTACATAGTCTCGTTCTGCCTCAGGTCCCTTAAATATCTAGAAAAAGTCTGTACTTACTAACACCTCTGCTTTTAGGTTGTTCAAACTATAAGCCTTTATAAGCAGAAAGCCTTTTTACATACAGTGCAAGTCTTAAGACCAACTCCCCTTTATGTTTAAAGTTAAACCAAGTTCTCCTTCAAGATATACAATTGTTTCCTTTTCTAGCCCTCAGAACAAGGTGTCTGTGTCTGTGTGTGTGTGTGTGTGTGTGTGTGTGTGTGTATATATATATATATATATATATATATATATATATATATATATAAAATGTGTGTGTGTATATATATATATATATATACACATACATTATAATTTTTTTAAAGACATGCTGTGACGACTCACCACTCTCAACCAGTAATCAAGGAGCCTCAGTCCTCACCACTGGCAACAGTGGGGGAACGTTCACTGAGAGGATAACAGGTGTACACACTATTTCCAGATGCAGCTCTCTGCATCAAGTGCATTTTCCCTTAAGAGCACACAGAGACCACAGTTAGTCTGGGGCTGGTTTCTTCCCTTTCTCTAGCTCCCCAATAAGACTCCATACTGGAACAGCTATAGAGTTGAGATCTCAGCTGAGTGACCACGCCAAGACCTCCAGCACCCGCTCTGTCCAACCAGTGCTTCGTGTCCCTGCCAAAGTAGCTGACACTTTTTGAGGTTTGATTTACTTGCGCGCGCGCGCACACACACACACACACACACACACACACACACACACACACACACACACACACACACACACACACACACACACACACCCCTCTCCTGGGAGAGGCTGGCACAGGTTTACTAGCTAAGCCCCTTCTGCCCAGACTATAAGGTAGTTATCACTGCCACCAGTCACTCCTGACAGTTAACTTAAGACTCTTCCAAGGGTAATCAATATACTGAGTGATATTGATAAAAATTCTAGTTTGACCAAGAATAAGGCTATTAGGAGTGGCCCGCATAGTGTCACCAAATGAATATGCAAGTACTCTCAAAACTTAAATATCTCTATGCAGATCAGCCACAGTGAAAGGTTTAAATATATTTAATAAATAATTTAGAGATAAAGACAATACTAAATATATATTCACATTGACATCAGAGTTCAAAGCCACAGGAAATATTTAAAATAACATTGCAGTACAGGCTCACAAATAAAGAAAAACATCTAAACTAAACTTCACTATATTCCTGACTGTATCTAAGAGAATTATACTGTTCCCTAAAAACTTGCTTCATCAGAGCAAGGCAGATGTTGTGAATGGTTCTTGCTGTTATCAGGTCCAAGACCATTCAGAATGCTCTGTCTCACTAAGAGACTTCTCTGCTGGGATAGCTTACAGAATGAGAATTTCTGGTCATCTGACTTGTAGTTCTCATGCAGACCCCCATTGCTGAAGCTGGCAGTATTTATCATCTATCTGTAGAAATACTCATAAAAGGGCTTTTGCTCAGTTCTTTTTAGATATTTTTCTGGAGTTTGCTTGACTGAGGTTAACCTCCTGTATTCCACTTTCCACTGTTAAAATATATGCATTTAAACAGTTACCATAGTGCATGTACATTTCTTTTCTCTTCCAGTAGGGTACATTGTGGATACATTTTAAACGGCACTTTGCAAATACCTTTTCAGTACTAGCATCTGTACAGAGCAGTTTGATATACACATGATGTACAGTTCTAATACATTTAACTCTCAAACATGTTGTATAAATTAATTTGATATTCACAAATGACAGTTATTTATAAAATTCCAGCTAGCTGTGCTGACAATATTATTTACAAAATTCCAGCTAGCTGTGCTGGCAATACCTCCTTTTGTCACACATGCAGACAACTGAAGTGTTATCCTGATAAGAGATGAGAACCTCGGATCTGCTGCTTGTGTTGCTCTGAGGAAGCAGAGGGGTAGGACGTTTTATTACCTTCTGTTATTACCATGGTAAAAGAATTGAAAGCATCTTTGCGAGACCACATACTAATGGTACTACAGCCACTGTGACCTTATCTTGGGGGAGGGGGTGCGTGCTCAGTCTGTTCTATGGGTATGAATCAACCCCCTACTTTCTGTGAACAGTACAGCTAGATGTTGCTTACAGGGCAAGGACTATGATTGCTGCTGCCATTCTGCAGGGTCTGTTAAAAGCCAGGCCAACAAATTTGTACACTTGCTACTTTTCGTGAGCTCTGATAGTTCTCCAAGTTGTAGTCAGTACTGTTGCAGTGATCTATGAAAAACATAATACAGCTTTATAGCAGTTTAAAGTAATAGCAGATGTTCATGTACATCTGTTGCAGTATTTTTTTCTTTCCCACAGTCTCTTCCTTTGACATCCTGGCACTGTGGTGGGATGTTTACATTTTGTAGTTACCTCTTCTTTGTTTTGCCTTTTCAGATCTGAATATAGTTGAGTAATCCAGTATTTTGTTCATGGTCAGTGTTGTAGTACTTAGTCCTGGGACTTCCTTCTTTGCACAAATCAGTGGCTGACTTTCCTACCAGAAGCTTTCAAAGTACCCCAGCCAGAGCATGCCCTTGCTGGCTGATGTTAGTACATTGGTGGTATAAAAGATTGACTGTTGCCATCCTTGGATGTTCATCATATTGATCACTGCTGCAGTAGCTTTAGCTGTGTGGGTTATATCCTGCCAGGAATTTAACAGCCACCAATCGTCCAAAGCTTTAGGGTATCTTCAGCACACCCAGACTGTTAACCAGCTTGTGCAGAGTTGACTAAAAGACCAGTGGTCTTGATGCCCTGCCCTTCAGAGCTTTACTGCCGCTAAACAGTATGCTCCTGTGAGGCATTCTAGGATTGACTGTCAGCTTGTGCTTTCCTTTGCCGAGCAGATATTTTCACTTTGGGGGTGGACTTCCATTTTCTTAATTTTGTTGTATTACTACTTTCCTGTTCAGGAAAGTTATTTTAAAGCAAGTAGTGTTTAGTTTAACAGACTGACCCAAGACTGTAGCATTCTTTCAAATGTAGCACTTGTTTTTCCTGTCCATTTAAATGTAGTGTGAAGTAACTGAAAACATTTTTTTTTCTTCCTTTGGAGAAATTGTGTTTTCTTTTGTGGGGCTGTCATATTATTTTAAAGACCTTTTTACTGTGTGTTTTTTGTCACAGTAATTTTTGTGGACTGGTAGTGTTTTCCAGCAATTGCTACTAGTCTTCCCTAGGAAAGAGGCACCATTTTTGGTTTGACCATAGAACAGACTGCAGGTCCAGTGGTCAGCCCTTTTTCCAGCCGCAAAAAGAGAAAATTAAGCAAAACGCCTTTGCCACCATAGCAGTCTAGCAGTTTGCTTCAGTTGCAGGTGGATGACTCTGTTGTGGCCATTTCTTGTACCACAGACCACCGTGGACCTCCGCTACCCTGGACATGCGAGCTCTAAACTGTCAGTTACACCTGCTCAATTACCTTGAGTCTGTACAGGAATAAATTTAAAGGCAAGGCAGAGGGGGATACAAGACGAGACCTCTTCCAGAAGGGCATCCAAAAATTAAGTGTAGGTCTCCAGGTGTCCAGACATTCACTCAGACATGGCTGTTACATATTGGATGGATCATGGAAGTAGGCTGCTCTGTAGTCTGTGACAAAAAGATGCCAGGCTAGAAGAGACAGTTTCTGATGGAGCATGTTAAAAAAGAGCTCCTTAATGCCCCACTAGACAATGAGTTTCTTTCTGGACCACCAGCTAATTAGGTGTTTGAAAGATTGGACCAAAATGGGAAACGGATGAAGCCAGTAAAGGAATTTTGAGTTTCCCCTATTTCCGTTTACTACATGAAGTACACTGTTATGTCCTACCGTTTCTTGCAAAACAGGAAAAATCCAAACTTCCAAACGGGAAAGGCCTTGGTATTGGAGAAAGTGTCAAACCAACCACTGTTCTAGAGCCCAGACTGTGGTAGGGGGCACCTGACTGTTTTCAGCACATCCGTCTGCTTCAGTCAAGCCTCTGGTCTTCAGTCAACCTCTCAGGTAGTAAGAACCAATCACTCGGGTCATATAGGTACTACAGGTAATAATAAAGGGTTACCCCCCACAGTTCTGGAAAACTGCCTCATCCTAAGCATACCCAAAACAGAGAAACCAAATTCCTCCTTTCATATCTTTTTGCAACAAGATTCCATCTAGCTAGCTTCACCAAAAAAGGCGGGCCCAGAGTTTTACTCCCACCTGTTCTTCATCCCAAGGAAGAAAAGGAACTGGAGACCCTTATTAGTTCTTTCAAGACTCTACAAATCCCTGGTAGTACCCAAATTCAGAATGATAACCCTACAAAAGCTTCTGCCCCTCATTTTGCTAGAGGCCTCGATAGTGACACTGGACCTGAGGAATGCCTAACTTCATATTTTTATTCTCCAGGAGCACAATAGTTCTTGTAGTCGAAGTTAGTGATCCTACTTCCAGTTTTGTGCCTTGCCATTTGGATTTTCTACAGCACCCAAGGTGTTTACCAAATGTTTGGCATAAATTGCACTTTGCAGAACTAAGGGAGTCCACATTTACTCTTAATTTAGCAGATTACTTGATGCAGGCAGTTTTTTTCTGAGGAACATCTCTTGGCCATGCAAAACACCATGGATTGCTTTCAGATCATGGGCCTAACACTGAATGTTCAGAAGTCCCAACTGACGTCCAACACTCTGATTACCTTCCTAGGGGTCAAGTTGTTGTGTTCAGCAGACAGTACAAAGTCATGTTCCTCTCTCGCACCTTCACAGTCACTTGACCATAATGGCAAGGGTGTTTAAGGATTCTGAGGTACCTGGTGTCACTTATCCTGATGACCCCCCCCCCAGTGAAACACTGCACCCACTTGGGACTTAAATTATTTACTAGAAAAACTAATACTCCCACCCTTTGAGCTAGCAGCCATGGCCTCATTACACTGCTTACTTAAAAAATTGGCTTGCTGCTGTTGGTCACCTAAGCCAGGTATATATCCAAGCTGCAAGCTTGTACGTGTCAGGAATCCTTTCTCATTTTTCACAGTGAGAGAGCACCCCTGAGAACTAGCCTCTTCTTTGTGCCCAGGGTGGTATCAAAATGTCCTTGAACCAGGCTATACACCTTACTGTGTTCTTTCCAAATCCTTAGAACAAGGGAGAGAGAATTCTGCACTCATTGGTTGTACAAAGACAACTAAAATTCTGCCTCTACAGGGCTAGTTTTAATTACAGATCTGATCAACCTTTGATGGACTTTACAGAAGATGAAGATGGAGGAGCTGTGAGAAAGCATATCTCAAAACAGATAGCTAGTTTTACCTTTTTGGTTACAAAAACCACAAAAACATATAACCCAGTAGAGCTGGGACTCGTTCCGCAAGGGCAAAGATAGCCACCACAGTATTCTTGAAAGGGAAACTAACCCATACTGGCTTGGAAGAAGCTACTTTATCTTCTGTAGACACCTTCATTAAACACTTCCACCTTGGTGCTGTCACCTGAGTTGGGTTTGCCTCTGCCATCCTGCTGAGCCTGGTAGTCCCAGTGCAGAGTGCTCTCCAACCAATTGAGTTTCATAGCTTTTGGAGTCCTCCCAAGACCAAGTTCTGCAGTATGTGCTATGAAGAACAGTGTGTGGTTGTGTTGATAACTTAGTGTAATTGTAGATGTTTTGGTAGATTCATGTTGCAGTACCCTTTCCCTACCACCCACTTCTCAATCCTTCTACCCTTGAGGTTGAGGTGATCACTCTACCTGGTAAGCCTCCACCTTCCTTTCTCCCACTAAGTGACAGTTGCTATCAGCAGGGTCAATGGGATAGACTTGTTCTGCTGAGAAACATTTAGATTAAGGTAACTTAGTGATGAAAGACATGAAGATCGTGTTTGCTGATGACCCTTTATACCATTGACTCCTGATGTTGCCTGGCAAGGATGATTTTCAGGTTAAGGATGGTAAAGGTCCTAAGACTAAGTACTGCAAAAGTGAACTACTAGAACATCTACAATTGCAGTAAGTTACCAACAGAGCACTATTTTTAACTGCGGTGGTGGTGCTGCGGTAGCATTGTCGCCTCACAGACGATGCCCGTTCGTTTCTCAGTTAGAGCGTCTTCTGTGTGGTGACATGCGTGAATGGGCGTTCCTTTGTTGAAGGTTGTGCGTTAGGCCCGGCAAGCCAGCGCGTAAAAATCTACTGCCAATCATTAGCGGACCGGTGTTCCGCTGTAGCGACCCCTAGCCGGGAAAAAGCCGAAAGACACAAACCAACAGAGCAGTATTTTTAAGTTCCTGTCCTATGTAGTGTTTGTGGATACTTCCTTAGTTAGGCTTCTTAACACCATGTCTAGGATTAGGTAGACTGAGTAGTTTCCTGGTTTTCTGGGCAGTAAAGCTGAACAGTGTCATTGGTGGATGCCAACTTTATACAGGGAATGTTCTGAAGATTATAATCCTATCCAGCCTAAAGGGGGGGGGGGGGGGGGGAAGACTGCTGAGCTCTGGATGTCCAGCTGTACATCATGCCTTTTGTGGAATAAGTCCCAGTAGTAATGACTGCTCCAATAGTGATCTACTTGAACATACACTGTTAAGATAATTTCTTACACAGGTGTATTGTCCCCTTTTTCTTACACAGGTGTATTGTCTCCTTATTCATAATTCAAACCTTAAGAATGTAACTGTTTTAATGAGGTAGGGATGTACAGTGACACTCTCAGTATACCTGAGGCCTACTTCAGAATTTTAGATGAATGGAATAAAGGTGAGTATAAGGTTATGTCACTCTGCCTGAATGTAGTTGTATATGTGCATATATATGCACAAGATTGCACATGAGAGCTGTTGCATCATTTTGGCAGTAACCTGAGAGTGCACAGCCACAGTACACTACAGATTTGCTCTGTTATTTCAGTATTTTGAATGCTTTATCATTGTATTTGAGTGTTTGTGTATTTTGTGTTTTGTAAATGTGATAACCTTGTTTATTCAAAAACCTAGTCCTTCACGCCTTACCGGACTGCTCAACGCCCCATAGTCACTACTGTCCAGATTGGGACTCATATACGAGTAGGTGGAGTTTGGGTGTACAGTGTGCTGTTCTTAAGCCTGCCACTTTTTGTTCTTTGAAGCATGCCTTGATACTGTATAGGAATGGGGGACTTGTGTGATGTGTTAACCTTTGTTTGATTTGTTTACACATGTCTGCAGTAAAATTTTATCAGAACAGTTCTGTTGGTGATTAAGCTATCTTGCTGGACTCTGGGTGCAGTAGAGTCAAATATTTTTTATAATTTACTGTAAATGTGAAGTCACACTTGCATCATAAAAGTGTGCTGACAACTCTGATGCAGTGTGCACTATTTTTGTTGGGGCTTTTTTGTCTTCACATTAACTCAGAATTGCAGCATTAAGGGACAGGTATTCTGCATGTGTTTGGTGGAGGAGGGTTACTGTTGCTCCAAGTTATGGAAAACACCTTTTTTTTGCATCCATGAGTGAGTTTTTCATCCATGACTTAAAATGTAGCATTACAGTGGAAATGTATTTGTATATGTCCACTAAATGTCCCCGTTGACAGCATCAAGAGGAAAATGGTAAGTTTTTGAGTTTTTAATGGTCTTTAATTGACGTGGTTTATAAAGCATTGATCAACAGATGTGCTGTGTAAAGGTTAGGGTATTATGTGCTGGTCTTCATTTGGTTTTATTGTCATATATCCCATTAAAGAGGGTTTTTTTGTTCCTTGTGTGTTCATAAAGTCATGAAATGCACATAAAAAAACATCCTTTATTCTTTGTGTATTACTGTTTGCTCGCAGACTTTTTTGTTATGTTTCTGTTTTAAACTTGTTTACTTTTCCTAGAGAGAGAAAAGTGATTCTGAATGTGATGTAGGTAAATCGCAACAACATTTTATGACCCTTATGCACTTTCAATCTAGTTGTAGTACAGTTCACTAGCCTTCCATTGAATGTTAAGGTGACCCCCATCATTAAGTAGTTGTCTTCATTTACTGTTAAACTAATATGTGCCCTTTTCTTGGATTACTGTTTCTGGAATTTTTTTTTAATTAATTGCCTACTAGATAATTAACCAAACTGTGACATTCCATTGGACTGTTATTTTTTTTCTGTAAAGCAGTAAAAGCTAACCTTAGAGAGTACTTAAATGAATGCAAGGAGAGGCTCAGTATTGATTTTTACACCACTGGTGTCATTACTTCTGCAATGTCATCATGTTTTTAGTTAATATTTGGTCATCCATACCTTGCAAGTGGTTGGAATTTTCTGTGTTGCGAAGGCAAGCCTTAGAGTGCAGCTTGTAGTTGGGTAGTCCTGTTTTTGTTGTATCATTTGTGCTGAAGTAAAAATAATTGCTTGCCTTGTTCTTTATTCCTTCTCATGACCTTTGTACCTTCAAATACGCGTCCGTTTGCAGTGCTAAGGGCAACAACATCTATAACTTGTTCTTTTTAGTTTTGTTTTCTTTAACACCTTTTTTCAGAGCAAAAGCTGTTTGAGAAGTCTTTGCAGACAACGGTGTTGCTTTTGCTAGTTATTTGGTGTACAGGTAGTGAACCGTTTGTCTTCAAGCATATCTTGAATCCCATTTGAGTTGAGATAATATCTCCATATGTACGAATGAAGATATTGTGATGTACATATAATTGTCTGTTACATCTTCAGTTACTGATGTTCTATATTCTCTGTTCTTAAAGACTCGTCTGCAGGAGCTACATCGACTATGGGAAATGTTGTTGGAAAGGATGGGAGACAAAGGTGTCAGATTGCTACAGGCGCAGAAGTTAGTACAATATCTGCGAGAATGCGAGGATGTCTTAGACTGGATTAATGATAAGGTACAGCTTTGAAAAGCAGCTAACAAAATTGCCATTGTGTTCATAATGTAATTCTATTCATAATGTGTAGTGCTGTTTCATTTGAAAGGCTCAGGTGCAGCAAGGGCAACTTGTGACCTAGGCTATGAATATAGGTTAAAAAAACCCAGCAGGTAATGTATTACTACTAATGGCCTCCTCCATATAATGTCCTCCAATAGGGCAAAAGCAACATGCACTTAAAAAAATTTGAGTGAACTGAGAATCCTCACTGTAGATGGTCTGTGGACATGTTTCGGTGTAAAAATGTTTGAAGATTGAAGGAAAATGGTATGTGGAATGCAGGAAGCTGCTGACTTTGGATTGCCATTATGAAAAACAGGATTTTTAAAATTTGTTTAAATTATTTGACAGTATGTATCATTAGTTAAGATACTGTCTCAAGCACTGCTAGTAGCAATTTATGTAATATGTTATGGAGTCTATATTCTAAAATATATGAAAGGATCACTGAAAACTGAAATCTTTCAGTTATACTTAGTGTTGACTTTTTTTGAAGTACTCTCATCCAGTATTACATAGGTGCAACTCGTTCATAGGAAATAGAGTGCTACATGTGGCTGTCAAAGTATAACTATTAACTTATACTGCTGAGTTTGCTACAGACTCATTGCATGGTACAATGTTGATTTAAGACGATGCCCTGAAATTTAGAACTTCTTTTGCTCTACTTGTAAATCTGGTGCTTAGATTTGAAACTTGTGACTTTGATTTCTGTGCAGTGGCCATAGATGTTTAAGGCAGTAGAGATTTATCATGTCCAGTGTTGCAGTAGAGAGAATGTCTTGGCACTTCTACAACAGAATGCCTGACATCCGCCATCCCTTTCAGAGCTTTGCAGCCTTCCTCGACCTGGCCCAGGTGGTCCTCCCACCAGGACATCAGTACAGGTACAATAGAGGACATCTGCTCCTGCAGTCTTCAGTTCTGACTTGCTGTAGTACGAATTTAGGTCGCATATTGTGATCGAATTCTTTGGCCAGTTGTTTTGGCTTGCCTTTCAGAGTTTTAAGCCAATTACCTCATTGGAGAACTGTCATGTGTGGTTATACTGTGCATGTTTATAGGTATTTTTTCAGACTGTAGGCAATTGTCAGAAGTTAATTTCCAAGTACATTTGCCATATAAAGACTTCACCTCTCATTCATTCTGTTTGATGCCTACACAAGATACACCTGATTGACCTTGCTATGCATGCTTCATCTAGAAAACCACTAAGCTGAGCGCAAAGACTGTCCAAGGCTATATGAACCAAACAAGGTTGACTACCTTTGCCAGGATCTCTGATGTCAACTAAGAATACCAAGGATATCCTACAAAAAAAAGAGAAATGCTCATGTGAGATGGAAGTAAGGGAGGATAATATTCCATTGGAAATAGAGGGCATCCCTAGACTCTGGTTTATCTGGTAAAGTAGGGTACTTAGATACTAACCCTGACAATTACAGATTTGACTGAAGTGTTTGATGTTGCCCCTCATAAGGCTGCCCCAGATGCAGACAAAAGCCCTGCATTCTACAGTTAGTCTGAATGCTTCCTAATTAGTGTCCGTTTCCAGCACGTCTTGATTCCTCACAGTGAGCGTAGTATTCCCTCAGTGTTAGTGTGTGAGGGATCCCATTTCAAAAATTGACGTTGTCAGCATCTACCTTTGTATGGTGGCATTGAGGGCTGCCACTTCCAGATCTGGACACAAAGCATCCAGGCAGTATAATTTGCCATCTTGCCCCAGCTTGACCTGGGTCAGACTTTTTTTTTTTTGTATTGTCCAGGCTGCCTCTCTGGACTTAATGAAGTTGACTTTGGATTTTATGCTTTCTTCAGAACTTTCAGCCATCTTCAGGAGAGGACTGTGTGTCTGGACTCCAGTATTGAGAGAGAGCCTTAACTGAAGACTCTGATTCAGAGGTGGATGAACTGGCCTTTGTGGATCAAATCTATGGACACAACACTGCCAGGATCTAGACACTGTCATTCAGATAATACCTTGCATTCAGAAGGAATTTTTGTGGTGGGCTCAGGAATGTCACCTAAACAAGGGACTCTCTGTGACCCGACCAGAGGCGAGTCAGATTCTAACGACGGATGCCTCGGACAAGGCTTGGGGAGCACACCTCAATGGAAAATGGGTGCAAGACACGTGGCCTGCCAAACTTCAACATATGCATATCAACTTGAAGGAGATGTTAGCAGTACAATTTGCATTGATGGCTTTCAAGGATTTACTTCACCCAGGGCAGGTGGTGATTCTAACAGACAACACAACTGTCATGTGGTACATCAACAAGCAAGGGGGAACTCATTCGTACCCTCTTTGCAGACAAGCGATGATTTTGTGGGAGACAGCTCTCAGTTACAACCTCAATCTTCAGGCAAGATTTCTACCAGGAGCACAGAACTCCTTAGCAGATGTATTGAGCAGACAAATAGTGGATCCTCACGAGTGGAAATTGGATCCTCAGGTATTTCAAAAGTTGACAGTGTCATGGGGAACTCCAGACATAGATCTGTTCGCTTCTCCACTAAATTACCCGTTGCCAAAGATTTGCACAAAAAGGTTTCATCCCACAGCTTGGAAGGTGGACGCTCTGTCATTCAGTTGGAACAATCTTCATGTATATGCCTTTCCACCTCTACCTCTTCTGCCCAAGGTTCTCTTGAAGGCCAGACAAGACAAGCCATCCATGATCCTGATAGCACCGGATTGGCCTCAACAGCACTGGTACCCACTACTGAGGAGTTTGGTCCGAGAGCCTCCTTGGCCTCTGCCTTTGATTCCACACCTTTTGTCTCAGGAGGGCAATCACTTTCTCAATGTCAGAATTCAGTCTCTGCATCTAACGACCTGGCATATTCTGTTTTAGATTCTGGAGGTTCTCAGCTTCCACAACAAGTTTTGAATGTTATTTTGGAGGCTAGGAGGCCTAGTACAAGGAAAGTTTATGCTGATAAATGGAGGAGATTTTTTATTTGGAGCAAAGGGAAGGACTTTGATGTTTCCAAGCCTAATTTGAGTGCTTCCTTACAATATCTTACTGAGTTATTAGACAAAGGTTTGTCCTTCTCCTCCATAAAGGTTCATGCTGCAGCCATTTCGGCTAATTATGACTGTGACCCTCCTTTATTCTCTCATCCTTTGTTTAAGCAGTTTCTCAGAGGGGCAAAGAACATAAGACCCCCACGTAGAGCTCCTACTCCTGCTTGGGATCTCAATTTTGTGTTGGAAAAGCTTACTCTACAACCTTTTGAGCCTGCAGCTACTGCCGAGTTAAAGTATTTGTCATGGAAAACTGCTTTTTTGTTGGCCATTACTTCTGCAAGAAGGGTTTCTGAATTACAGGCCCTTATGGCAGTGGAGCCTTTCTTGATTTTTCATAAGGATAGGGTATCTTTGTACTAATCCTTCCTTTATGCCTAAAGTGGTTTCTAGTGTGGCCTTAAACCAAACTATTCATTTGCCTACTTTTTATGCAAATCCTCAAAATAAAGGGGAGAAGATTTTGCATACTTTGGATATTCACAGGCAGTTGCGTTATTATTTGAGCAGAACCAAGGAGTTCAGACAGTCTCAGCAGTTGTTTGTTTCTTTTGCTTTGGGTTCACAGGGTAGACCTGTTTCAAAACAAACTATTTCTAAATGGATTGGGTTTTGTATTTCTTTTGTTTATTCCTATCATGGAAAGAAGATTCCTACTGGAATCAGTCCTCATTCCACTAGAGCTACTGCAACTTCTACTGCCTTTCTAAGGGGTAGCTACAAAGGATATTTTGGAAGCAGCCACTTGGAGTTCAGTACATACTTTTTCTAAACATTACCACCTTCCTCTTTATTCTAAGTCTAGGGCTGGATTTGCCACTGCAATATTACAGGGCATTTTAGCAGCCCCTAATGCTTTATGATTTTGCCAACCTCCCTTTCCGTTGCTTTGACCTTCTACCCATAAGTAAGGACTGCAGCAATGTGAGATGAAGAACATAGTACAGTTTTGTACCTACCATAAATGTAGATGTTCGAAGATCCACATTGCTGCAGTCCAATTTTCCCTCCCTCCTTCCCCTCTGTAGCTTAGCATGGTTATATGGTTTGGGTGATGGCTGTAGTTGGGCATATCTTTTGGGAAGGTACTCTGTTTTTTGGCTGTGACCTTTCTTTTAGGGCCTTCTGACATCTGGGGCAAGAAAAGACTGAGGATATGACGTCGGTCATGCGCTTTTATACCCTGAGGCTCTGATGTCAGGGCTGTGCGCCCATGACCGACGTCAGCCTAATACTTTGGTATTCGGGCCGACCGAGGACAGCGGACTACCCATAAGTAAGGACTGCAGCAATGTGGATCTTCGAACATCTACATTTATGGTAGGTACAAAACTGTACTTTTCTGTGCTCCCCTGCCCTCCCACCAGGGAGTTTCTCATTTTGTGATACCCTCAACAGAATAAAGAATGATTTCATATGGTAGCTTAAGTAGTTCTCAGGTGTGAGACATTGATCTCCTGATGTCCTTTCTTGATCTCTGTTGCAGTATTATTAACTGATGGGGATATCCTACAAAGCATAGCTGTATATTCTGCCAGAATACTAATGCCTGGGCACCCTCCCTATGAGTCACACATCTTGTATATCACGCCAACCCAACATACCCATTGGTAAATAAGCGATGTACGAATGCAAAGTACCTCAGAACTTTCTTAGTCATATGGTAAACTGTTGCTTCATATTTAACTGTCAGCCGTACAGTTCATACCTCTTCTCGGCTGTTTAGGGGATGCATGTTTCCTTTGGGGACCCTCCTCTTTTCTGTTTTTTTTTTTGTTTGTTTTTTTTTTTTTTTTTGGTACTTCGTAAGTTTTGTACATATCAGAGAGAGGGAAATTGATTATAGGAGGCAGATTCCTTACAGAAATCACCATACTAAGTGTTTGTTTTCTCTGGGTGCTGAACATGATTATTGGGATTATTCTCTCTCTCTAAAAACAAAAAGTGGTAACTAACACTCAAAACACAAACTGCAGAGCAGGCAGGATGCAACCACAACAGTCCAGTTTATTAGATAAAGGATTAAGCGCTTTTGTCATGAGTGTAACAAAACTTTTTCAGAATCGTATAACCCCTTACAAACGCAGTTTAAATCTCTCTCCCCATAAATCACATTTAAAAACACTAATGAACTTTACACCTTCACTAAATTAAATACAGTGAATTCTTTGAATTCTTCCCTCTTGGCTTTCACGATATTAAAAACATTTATCTTATAAAACCTAGTTTTAGTTAAAAAGTCGCAAAAATAAGCGCAATTAACATAAGAAAATCTACAAATTAGATATTGTAAGACTTAAGTTTTAAGACACTAGCGATTGATAGTGTCATTTACGCGCAGTGGCACAGTGGCATTTAAATTCAATTGCCACCCTCCATTCTTCTAAATCTCCCCATGGCCCTCCTAATGGGTTCTTATACACAGTATCCACCCCGAAAAACATTCATGGTCACACTGTTTTTCGTCATGACAGTACAATGAATTACTGTTCTTTTTATTTTTAATATCATTTAAGTGTTCATAAATTCTTTCCTTAAAGACCCTTATGGGTAATAGAGATTAGGGTCATGAAGCCTGATATGGGCAGAGGGGTGTTATGTCTAAAGCTGATTATTCAAACAAAATGCTTAGTCATTTATTTGTTGAGGAGTATTATGAAGAAACCTCATTAAATTTCATTAACGTATCTTATGGTAAAGTACTGTTTTTTTTTTTTTTTTTTTTTTCTTCAAGACATGGTAGACCAGGAAGAAATTTAAGAAATTCAAAAATTTCATTTAATTAAATTTCCAGTTGTCCCGGCAATATTTGGCATTCCTAAAATTCACAAGTGTCTAGTAGACCCCCCCCCCGATGAACCCCATTGTCAGTGCAAGAACATCTATTACACACCCTATGGCCTTGTATCTAGATGAAAAGATGAAAAAGTTGCTAAACAGTTATCCACACATGGTCAAAGATTCTGGGTATTTTTTGTCCAAACTTAGAGAAGTTGATTACAGTCCGAGCCTAGTATTTGTAACTATATATGTAGTAAACTTATTTAATGTCATACCACAAGACCAATGATTGGAAATGTTTCATGATTTTTTAAATGAATCCGGTGTGTTTAGTTCTAATGAAAAATGTTTTGAACACCTTAATTGAAATGGTATTAAAAAAACAATTTTGTATACTTAGACTGTCAGTTTTATACTTCAAAAGAAAGGTGTTGCGATGAGGGCATGTTCTGCCCCCGTATTTGCTAATATAGTTTTATTACAATGGGAGAAACATTTTTTGTTTTTAATGTCAATGTCCCTCCTTGGCTATTATATGCCAGATTCCTGGACGACATTTTTATTGCCTGGGAACAGGGAGAAGTGGAAATTAATAATTTTATAGATTTGCACTCCACTACAACTTTTTTATAATTCACATATAATTACAGTGAAACAGACATTAGCTATCTAGATGTGTTGGTAACTAAGGATGATAAGAGGAAGGTCCTTCAGAGCACACTTTTTAGGAAGGTTACATATTCCAACAGTCTTTTACATTATAGTGGTCGTTACCCTTTATATAAAAAAAAGGGATAGTCAAGGGGCAGTTTGAGACTAGCCCGAATGATATTAGATGATAACATCTTTAAGAGTGAATGTAAAAAAAAACTAGGGGAAATGTTCGAGGCCAGAGGTTACCCCTTGGACCTGATGATAAAGTTTGTGGTGAAATTTCTACTAAAAGAAGTCAAGGAGTTAAGACCCATATTATTGATGAATGAGAACTTGAAGTAGAGAAAGAGTGAAACTTTTTCGTGTTCATTTATTATAGGTTCATAGGTTCATACTAGGCTATCTGCCCTAGGGCATTTATAAGCCTAGCCAGAATGTGTTTGGCTTTCGCCACCCATTTTAAATTTATTTTGCTATGCCCTTTTTCGAGGTTAGTATACTGTGCCTCTGTCTAACAGTGACACAGAAGTGATACCCGGGGTAAACCTACGATCTCCAATCCACTAATCAAGATTCCTCTTGAAGAGAGTCAATGAGGGACTCTGCCTAACCTGGACTGGGATTTTATTCCAGAGTGAAGGGAGCCTCTGGGTTTTGAATCTGTCCCTCCAGCATGTCCTATTTATTTCAGTGCTGAGGTTCAAGTCTCTCGTAGCTCGATGGGATTTGGATTTTGTGAGGTGCAGCATGTCCATTAATTCTGGGTTGGACATGGCTTTATACGTCAGGCACAGATCGCCTCTGAACAGGCGGTATGCCACTGAGTAGAGCTGGAGTTTCTTTAACCGAGCAGCATATGGCATCTGTTTGAGCCCTTTGATCCTCTTGGTGAGGTACTTTTGGGGTCTTTCCAGTTGCTGCAGGTGTCTGGTAAGGTACATCCCAAAAGGGGCATTGTACTCAATTGTGGGCCTGATGAGGGATGAGTAAAGAGGCACGATGACATCCCCTGATCTAGATGTGAATCCCTTCATGATTAGGTGGGCTATATAAAATGTTTTTCTAACCACTTTGGCCACGTGGTTGTCAAATGAGAGATTGCTATCAACTTGGGTCCCCAGGTCCCTAATTACTTCTTCTGTACTTAATGGATTACCACCTATGTGGTAATTTGTGGGCACTTTGTTTTTGCCAAATGGGATGACTATACACTTTTTGGCATTTAGCTTGAGGCCATGGCTCTGGCACCAGTTGTCTGTTTCTATGAGGCCCTTTTGGAGGATGCTTGTGTCTGTTGGAGAGTCGATTATGGCGCCCAGTTTGCAGTAATCTGTGAACTTGGTCAGCCACAGTCCTTCCGTGTTGGCCTGTACCTCCGAGAAATATATACCGAACAGGAGAGGTCCCAGGACTGAGCCTTGTGGGACACCACTTGTAACTGGTTTGGAGTCTGACATGGCTCCAGCAATTCTAACAATGTGGTTTCTGTCCTTGAGCCAATTTGCAATCCATCTAGTGACATAGGGGTTTATATTTAAGCTGGTGAGCTTATCTATAATGCCCTAGTGGGGTATTGTATTGAAGGCTTTTGCGAGGTCCAGGTAGGCTGTGTGGACCACCTTCCCCTTGTCAATGGCCTTGGTGACTGTTTCAAAGAAATCAACCAGGTTTAAGAGGCAGGATCTGCCCTTAACAAAGCCGAACTGGGTAGGATCCAGTGTTTGTAGGTCCCCAATATCTTTATTTATGAGGTCCATGATGATCCTTTCCATAGCTTTGCAGACCAAGCTAGTCAGGCTTATGGGGCGATAGATGTCCTTCAAGAATGCAACTGCAGTCATAACATATGGGTTGTCCTGCCTCAGGCAGCCCTCGGTCGGCCGGATTCCAAAGTCTGGGTCCGGTGTCGGCTGATGTCGCATTTCTCTCCGACGTCAGAGCGGCTGGAGTACATAAGCATCAGCCGCCGCCATTTTCTCCAGTCTTTCTTGCCGCGCGGTGCCCGAAGCAGAAGCAGTTCGCAAGTGCCGGTCGGTCAGCTCCTGTATTCTTCGATTCCGAAGTCATCAAAAAAGCTAAGTACCCCGTTGGGGACCTTTTCTTGCCTCAGCCGATGTCAGAAATTACTGAAAAATTAACAATTGTCTTACTTGTGGTAAACAAATACCTCATAAGGATTTCCACTCTTACTGTCTTCCTTGCCTTGGCCCAGACCACGACGTCTTGGCCTGTGTAGCCTGTGCTCGCTTCAACAAGCGCACTCTCAGGCGCCGGGCGGAGTTCGCTGAAGATTGTTTCAGCGAAAAATTTGCTTATACAATGCCGTCGGAACTTCCGACATCGCAAACTCCCAAGAAACGAAAAGACCGGGACCGACATCCTCGGTCTGCGTCTACCACCGACTCCACGGCAAAACCTACCGCGAGTGCTCCGGTTCCCCCTGAGACGGTTATTCCACCGCTCCGAACCGAAGACACCGCATTACCAACGACTCCGATTCCGGATATCACTCCGCCAGTTATTGATTTTCCTCCGGATACCGAAACCGAGGAAATGCCCGAGACCATTGCTATAGATAAGGTCACTCCTGCACGTGGAGCTGCCAGGCCTCCTATGGCCATGTCTATTAAGGCCTACACTAGGGCTAAGGCAGCCAGCAAGACCAAGCATCTTACTGCTAAAGCCTTACCTCAGCCTACTCCAGAGACACAAATCATGACTATGGCTGCTGACTTAATTTCTATGATTAGAGGTTCACAGGCCCATCCTGAGAGGGGATCCCAGCCTCCTTCTGATAAAAGACCCCGGGTTGAACCCTCTGACCCTATTCCTTCAGATGAAGATTCTGAGGACTCTTTCCACTCTGATGGCCAGGAAGAGCTCTTCCAGACCTATGAGGACTCTGATGCAGAGGATTCCATCCCCTCGGCCTCCCCTCCTGAGGATATTTCTTTTGGGGAAGTTCTGCATACCATGAGGGAACATTTCAAGTGGCAAGGCCAGGAATATTCTGATTCCAGAAAGCGCCTTCGAACTTTCCTTAAAAAGCCCCAGCACAGGCCCTTAGCTATTCCTCCTGTGCTTGATGTTTTGGATGATTTATATTCTGACTCTAGTGTTACCCCTGATTCTCTTCCTCCTGCTCCAGCCAAACCAGACAGGTATTACAGGGTCCCAGAAACACATTCCCATTTATTCAGGGCCCATACTGCTGATTTGGAAACTATTTCTCAGGGGCCTAAAGGTGTTTCAGCTTCCACCTCTAAAAATCCTTTGCTCTCCAACAGGGAAGCTAGGTCATTAGAGAGATGGGGGGAAAAGGTCTACACCTCCACTACTTTATCTATGAGAGCTTTGAATTGCCTTTTTCATGTGTTACAATATCAGGATGTCCTGTTAGAAGATTTACAGAAAACATTGGCCTCTCCTGATCCTTTAGACAGGAAGTCTTTGCAGGAAGCTGTACATAACTCTCAGCAAGTAAGCAATCACTTCCTGCAGTGTGGATATGATGCACTGGAAGCTTCATGTATGGTAGCTATGACAGGGGCAGTCATTCGTAGACATGCATGGTTAAAAGATCAACCTCTACCAGATCATGTAAAGGCAAAACTTGTGGATGCACCTTTGGAAAAGAACAAGCTTTTTCGTGCTAATGCTAAGGATGTGTTAAAGTCCATCGAGGAAAAAGCAAAATCAGTTCAGACGGTGAAAGATTTCCTCCAGGTTCAACCCCCCAGATTCAGTAGGAATTGACCTTCAAAAAACTGGTCCTTTCCTAATCCTGAAAAATTTCAAAGGGGTAAAAACAGACGTGGCCGAGGAAGAGGACAATACAGAGGTCCTTACAGGGGACGACAATGGCAACCAGCAAACCAAAGAAGTGACACAGGGGTTTCACCTGCCCCACAGCCACAATCTCAATGACTTTCTTCTACGTCCGCCTACCAAGGAACAAATAGAAGCCGAAGCTCCCTTGGGCGGGAAATTATCTCTGTTTGCAGACAATTGGCACAGATTGACAAAGGACAAATGGATTTTGGACATTATAGACCGAGGGTACAGGTTCCATTTTCATACCTTACCAAGAGAAGAAGGCATGCCAAACCTACCACAAAACCAGAGGGCAGAGGCTGTCAAGCAAATCTTTCTGCTGGCTCAGATGAAAGCAATAGAAAGAGTTCCACAACAAGAACAAGGCCAGGGGTTTTACTCAAGACTGTTCCTTGTTCCAAGAAAAGAATCTCAATGGAGACCAATACTGGATTTGTCCGCATTAAACACCTTTCTCATAGTACCAAAGTTCAAAATGCTGACTCTACAGCAACTCCTTCCCATGCTGGGCAAGGGGTCTTGGCTGATTACTCTGGACCTCAAGGAGGCATACCTGCATGTCCCTATCAGACACAGCTGCAGAAGATACCTCAGCTTTCTTGCAGGGCCAGAGCATTATCAATTCTCAGCATTGCCATTTGGCTTATCTACTGCGCCCAGAGTATTCACAAAATGCCTGGCTTCAGTAATTGCTCATTGCAGGCTCCAGGGGATCCAAATTTACCCGTACCTGGACGACTGCCTCATACAAGCGGACGACAAATTGATGTTGACAAAAAACTTGGACTATGTCATACGATTACTTCAAGCTCTGGGATACACAGTCAACTTCCAAAAGTCAAGACTTCAGCCATCCCAGCAAATAATCTTCTTAGGAGCCAAATTAGACACAGCCTCTCAAATGGCTTACCTAACAGAAGACAAGCAAGAGAAGTTAACTCATTATTTCAAAGGTTTGGCAAAACTTACCCAGATGACTGCAAGGAGATTCCTACAGGCCCTGGGTTACATGGCATCCTGCATTCTCCTGGTTCCATTAGCAAGACTACACATGAGAAAGCTCCAATGGTACCTAAAAAGCCTAGGGTCTCAGCACAGCAACAATTTAGAGACAACTATACCGCTCATTCCATGCCTACAAAAGGAATTCCTATGGCGGGCCTCGGTAAGCCAGGCAAACACAGGTATGTCATTCAAAAAACCACAGATAACACAGACCATGACCACAGACACCTCAGACCTTGGATGGGGGGCGCACATGGAAGGCAGGTGTATACAAGGACAATGGTCTCCAAAGGAAACACATCTGCATATAAACCAAAAGGAAATGCTGGCAGTAATGCATGCCATCGAGGCCTTTCGACAACATCTTCAGCAAGGCCATTTACTGATACGGACAGACAACACCACTGTGATGTGGTATATAAACAAGCAAGGGGGCACCCATTCTTACCCCCCTTGCAGACTGACAATGCATCTTTGGGAAAAATCACTGAGCCTAAACATTCAGTTACAATCCCAGTTTGTTCCAGGCAAAGACAATGTGCTGGCGGACAGCCTAAGCAGGAATTTCACAGATCCACACGAGTGGAGGTTACATCCGAAGATCTTCACACAGCTCACTTCGACATGGGGCAGGCCAGAAGTAGACCTATTTGCCTCTCACCTCAACCATCATCTACAAAAATTCTGCTTAAGGACATACCATCCACAAGCTTGGAAAATAGATGCTCTCTCATTCAACTGGAACTTCCTAAAAATCTATGCATTCCCACCTCTGCCACTGATGACCTCAGTATTACTAAAGATCAAAGCAGAGAGACCCAAGGGGATCCTAATAGCTCTGGACTGGCCAAGACAACACTGGTATCCACTAATACGGAGCATATGTCACACCAAGAAGTGGGCCCTTCCCCAATGGCCTCTACTTTTGACTCAACACAACTTCAAAACAGTGCATCCAAACCTTCAGACACTGCAGTTAACAGCCTGGGAGATCCCATGAATAACCTCAACCTATCTCTCTCCAAGGAAGTTCAGCGGATACTAACAGAGGCTCGAAGACCATCCATCAGAAAGGTTTACTTAGCAAAATGGAAGGGATTCAGCATTTGGAATACCAGCAAGGGACATGATGCATCATTATTGAACATCCCACTCATCCTGGAATATTTGGCAGATATGCTAAAGAATGGACTCTCATATTCTTCCATAAAGATACATGCATTGGCTATTTCAGCTAGATATAACACTGATCCGCCTGTCTTTTCACATCCTTTGCTAAGGCAATTCCTCAGGGGAATCAAGAATATTAAGCCACCAAGAAAGGCTCCAGTGCCAGCCTGGGACCTCAATTTTGTCCTAGAAAAACTGACTCTACCTCCATTTGAGCCAGCAGCTTCAGTTGACTTGCAATTTCTCTCATGGAAGACAGCTTTCCTGTTGGCAATTACCTCAGCAAGAAGGGTTTCGGAACTACAGGTCCTAATGGCAATACCACCGTTCATAATCTTCCACAGAGACAGGGTTTCATTAAGGACCAACCCTACCTTTATGCCAAAGGTGGTATCTAGGGTTTCTTTAAATCAAGCTATTCATCTGCCTGCTTTTTTCCCCAATCCTGAGAATAAGGGGGAAAGACTGTTACATACCTTGGGCATTCACAGACAACTTCGATACTACCTGGACAGAACCAAGACCAGTAGGAAGTCTGAACAACTTTTTGTAGCTTACGCCCCTGCAGTCCAAGGAAAAGCAATTTCAAAACAGACTATTTCAAAATGGATTGGACATTGCATCAGATTCTGTTATTCCTTTCATGGAAAGACTGTTCCAGCCAATGTCAGACCACATTCCACCAGAGCTACAGCCACCTCTACAGCATTCTTAAGAGGGGTGCCTACTAAGGACATTCTAGAAGCTGCTACATGGAGCTCCGTGCATACATTCTCCAAACACTACAATCTCCCTCTATACTCCAGATCCAGAGCAGGCTTTGCTTCGGCAGTCCTGCAGGGTTTGATTGCCACACCATCTTTTTCCTAGAGCATTCCTCCTCCCCAGCTAAGCTATGGTATTCTACCCATATGTTATGACTGCAGTTGCATTCTTGAAGGACATAGTACAGTTTTGTACCTACCATAAATGTAGATGTCCGATAGATATGCAACTGCAGTCGGATTTTCCCTCCCTCCATACCCCTCTATGCCTAGGGTCCACTCCTATCCCTGTTTCTCTTAGCTGGGGATATCTGTTAAGGTGTATCTGTTTATTGCTCATTTATTTGTCTGGAATCCTGTTTTTGTCTTCCAATTTGATTACAGCCTTCCTTGGAGGGCACCTGGCATCTGGGGCAAGAAACACTGAAGAAAATGGCGTCGGCTGATGCTTATGTACTCCAGCCGCTCTGACGTCGGAGAGAAATGCGACATCAGCCGACGTCGGACCCAGACTTTGGAATCCGGCCGACCGAGGGCTGCCTGAGGCAGGACAACCCATATGTTATGACTGCAGTTGCATATCTATCGGACATCTACATTTATGGTAGGTACAAAACTGTACTTTGCCAGGATCCGTTGAGGCACCACCGTTATGGAGAGGGCCCACTGTTGCTGTACACCACTCTTTGGGCACATATCCTGTAGTAAGGCTGAAATTGAACAGTAGTTTTATGTTTGGGTTTAGCTCTTCTTGGAGTTCATGTAGGACGCAGCCCGGGACACCGTCTGGTCCCATTGATGCTGTGTTTTTTGCTTTGGAGAGGGCGGCTCTTACCTGAGCATCTGAGATGTCAGGGGGGCAGCACTCTGCTGGGATAGATATTTGCCCTTTTGGTGGGGAGGGGGGAGAAGTTTGCGTTGAACCTGTCAGCTAGGATGTTGGCAATGTCTGTGGGTTCGGTGTATTTTTTGTCATTTTGGACTAATTCTGAGCATATCTGGGAATTACCACCCAGGTTCCTAACATAATTAAAGAAAGCCTTGTGATTATCCTTAGTGTCCTGTGCAATTTTTCTCTCGAAGCTGGCATTAGACAATTTTGTGTGCCCGTAGTTTTTTGCTAATACTGATCAGTGATGCCTTCCCTTTTTGGGATTTTGCTCTATCATTTAGTAGCTTCCTCCTTCTATTGTATAGTTTGTTTATGGCTGGGGTCCACCAGACAGGACGTCTGCCTTTGGAGGATTGGGTCTTGGTTTTATTTGGGATCGCATGATCCATGCATTCCTGAAGGTGTTCATAGAATGTTTTTATAAAGGATTCTGCGGTCTGGGCCGTATTTTCCACAGGCCCGGGGGCTTTGAAGGATTCCACCTCAGTTTTGAGGAGTGTGAAATTTGCTTTAGAGAAGATGTCCTTCATGGATGCATCTGCAGTCATAACAAGTGGGTTGTCCTGTCGTCAGGCAGCCCTGCAGTCGGCCGGATTCCAAAGTCCGGGTCCGGCTTCGGCTGATGTCGCACTCCACCCGACGTCATCTCTGCTGGTCTTCGGGTATAAAAGCATCAGCCGACGCCATTTTCCTCAGTCTTTCTTGCCGTGTGGCTCAAGCAGAAGCTGTTCGCAAGTGCCGGTCGGTCGGATCCAGAGATTACTTCTACCGAATACTATCAAGACTTCTAAAGCTAAGTACCCGTTGGGGACTCTTTCTTGCCTCAGCCGATGTCAGAAAAAGTTAACAATTGTTTAACCTGTGGGAAACAAATACCTCATAAAGATTTCCACTCTTACTGTCTGCCTTGTTTAGGCCCAGCCCACGACGTAGCAGCCTGTTCAGCCTGTGCCTCTTTCAACCGACGAACGCTTAGGCGTCGGTCGGAGTTTGCAGAACAGTTTTTCGGTACTGATTTTGCGTACATTATGCCGTCGGATCCTCCGACTACCCCCAAAAAACGCAAAGATAAAGACCGACACTCACGGTCCGCGGTTTCGGCCGAAACCCCGGCAAAGCAAACAGCGAGTGTCTCGGTTTCGGCCGAAACCGAGAAAACTGCTCAAAGTACAGCTGAACCTATTCTTACTACTGAGGCCCCTGCTACAATTCTTGAATCGACCTCAGAAATTTTACCCACTACGGTGGTTGACTTATCAGACACCATCCCCTTGGATGTCTCTACCCCAGCACGTGGTGCTGCTAGGCCTCCAGCAGCCATGTCCATTAAGGCCTTCGCCAGGGCTAAAGCAGCCAAGACTACTAAATCAGTGCCTGTTAAACCCCCCTCATCCAGGCCCTCTTCTAGTTCTCAAATGCTTTCTTTGGCAGAAGATTTAATTTCTTTAATTAGAGGATCTCAATCTCACCCAGACAGGGCCTCTCAGCCCCAGAGAAGAGACCTAGGGCAGAGCCCCTGAGCCAGTGTCTTCTGATGATTCTGCTGATGAATCAGACATAACTGACCAGCCTGAGGCTCCCTTCTCCAATTTTGAAGATTCTGATGCTGAAGAATCCATTCCAGCTGCTTCCCCACCAGAAGAATTCTCCTTTGGGAAACCTTGCATGCCATGCGAGAACAGTTCCAATGGCAGCAACAGGATTTTTCAGACTCCAGAAAAGACTTAGGACCTTTCTGCACCTCCCACAGCACAGGCCCTTAGCTATACCTCCTGTTCTCTCTGTGGTGGATGATGCTTTCAATGATGTTTGCTCCGCTCCAGATTCTTTACCCCCAGCCCCTGCCAAACCAGACAGATTTTACAGGGTGCCAGATACTCATCACCACCTTTACAAGGCCCCTCTTGCAGACCCAGAAACTATATCCCAGGGTCCCAAGGCAGTAGCCGCAACCACAGCTAAAAACCCTATTCCTTCTGAAAGGGAAGCAAGGTCACTAGACAGATGGGGTAAAAAGGTCTACACTTCAGCTACTCTCTCAGCTAGAGCTTTAAACTGTCAGTTTCACATGATACAATACTATGCTTGATCAGTTAACTAAAAAGCTAACTACTGATGAATCTCTTGATAAGAAATATGTATTAGAGATGGTAAATAACATACAACAGGTTAGCAACCATTCCTTAAAATGTGGCTATGATGCACTGGAGGCTTCATTTAGATCAGCCATGACAGGCACAGTGATAAGAAGACATGCATGGCTAAAGGAACAAGCTTTACCGGATCATGTTAAAGCTAAGTTGCTAGATGCTCCTATGGACAAGACAAGTTTGTTTGGTACACCTGCCCAGCAGGTTATGAAGAAAATGGAAGAAAAGGCAAAATCTGTTCAAACTGTTAAAGATTTCCTGCAGGTTCAACCCCCAAGGTTTAGCAGGAACTGGCCTGCCAAAAATTGGTCCTTTCCTGACTCCACAAAATTTCAAAGGGGCAGGAATAGACGTCCCAGAGGCAGAAACCAATCCAGAGGAGGTGCCTACAGAGGACGACAGTGGCAAGGTAACAACAGAGGCACAGACACAGCCACTGCCACTACATCAGCACAACCACAGTGACTTAATCCTAAATCCGCCTACCAGGGAACAAATAGCAGCTCCTCTAGGCGGAAAGTTAACCTTATTTTCAAAGAACTGGCACTACATAACAAGACAAGTGGATTTTACAAACCATAGATCAAGGTTACGGTTTCACTTCCACACTTTACCAGTCAAAGAGGAATGCCAAATCTACCTCCAAATCAAAAACAGAGGCTCTACGCCAGATAATGGAGTTAGCAAACATGAGAGCTGTGGAAAGAGTGCCAACAGCAGAACAAGGAAAGGGGTTCTACTCCAGACTATTCCTAGTTCCAAGAAAGGAAAAAGTTGGAGACCAATTCTCGACCTGTCCACCTTAAATACATACATCATTGTCCCAAAATTCAAAATGCTGACCCTACAGCAACTTCTTCCCATGCTGGGCAAGGAGTCTTGGCTGGTAACTCTAGATCTCAAGGAGGCATACCTGCACGTCCCAATTCGACCAATCTGCAGAAGATACCTCAGATTTCTTGCAGGATCAGAGCACTATCAATTCTCAGCATTGCCCTTTGGCTTATCTACTGCGCCCAGAGTATTCACAAAATGCCTGGCATCAGTAATCGCCCATTGCAGACTACAGGGAATTCAAATTTACCCATACCTGGACGACTGCCTGCTACAAGGGGACAACAAAGGCAAGCTGACAACAGATTTACAAAGGGTCATTTACTTGCTACAAGGACTGGGATACACAGTCAATTTACAAAAGTCAAGGCTGATACCATCCCAAACAAGGACATTCTTGGTGAATTGGACACAGTACAACAAATGGCATTCCTGACTACAGAAAAACAAAAGAACTTCCTCTTTACTTCTTGGCACTAACAAAACTGAACAAGTTAACAGCAAGAAAATTTCTACAGGCCTTGGGCTTCATGGCATCATGCATAATCTTGGTCCCATTTGCCAGACTACATATGAGGAAACTACAGTGGTACCTAAAGAATTTATGGTCCCAACACAGACACAGTCTAGAAACAGAAATCCCACTAATTCCATGCTTAAAACAGGAGTTCCTATGGTGGGCTCAGGCATGCCGGTCAAACCCAGGCCTGCCCTTCCGCAGATGTCAACCAAGCCAGACCATCACAACAGACGCTTCAGACCTAGGATGGGGGGCCCACATGATGGACAAATGCGTGCAAGGATTGTGGACACAGGATCAACTTCACCTGCACATCAATCTAAAAGAAATGCTGGCAGTAAAACTGGCAATCCAAAAGTTCAAACCATTCCTCAAAGAGGGCCAGTTGATGATAAGGACAGACAACACCACAGTCATGTGGTACATCAACAAACAGGGAGGCACTCATTCATACCCCTATGCAGAATGACCTTGGAGCTGTGGACCCTGGCACTCAGCTACAACATTCAGTTACAGGCAATATTTGTACCGGGAAAGACAATACTCTAGCAGACATACTAAGCAGAACCACTGGATGCCCACGAATGGAAGCTGCACCCGGACATCTTCAAGACCATCTCAAAGAAATGGGGAATGCCACAGATAGACCTATTCACATCACCTCTCAATCACCAGCTCAAAAATTCTGCACAAGGACATTCCACCCACTAGCATGGAAAGTGGACTCACTCTCCTTCAACTGGAAAGGCCTAACAGCATATGCATTCCCTCCTCTTCCTTTGATACACAAGGTACTACTAAAAATCAAGGAAGAACGTCCAAGGATAATCCTGATAGCCCCAAACTGGCCAAGACAACACTGGTACCCACTACTGAAGAGCATGTCTCGAACAACATGTGGCCAATACCCTGATGCCTTTGATGTTAACTCAGAACAACTACAGCATCAATCATCAAAACCTATAAACGCTGCAACTGACTGCATGGAACATCACATAGCAGCAGCTAATCCAGAACTTTCCCAAAGAGTTAAAGACATTATTCTTGAAGAGCAGACCTTCAACAAGAAAGAACTATGCTGGAAAATGGAAAAGGTTTGTCATTTGGAGTACCGAAAGAGGAAAAGATGTGTCAAACATAGATATGCCTAACATTCTGGAGTATCTGGCCGAACTTCTTCATTCAGGCCTGTCCTACTCCTCCATCAAGATACATGCATCAGCTATTTCAGCAGAATACAGCTTTGATTCTCCTGTTTTTTCGCACCCTTTGCTCAGGCAGTTCCTCAGAGGAATCAAGAATGTAAAACCTCCAAGGAAACCACCATTACCAGCTTGGGACTTAAACTTTGTGCTAGAAAAGTTGACACTAGCACCCTTTGAACCAGCAGCAACAGCAGACCTACAACACCTGTCATGGAAAACTGCTTTCCTACTGGCAATTACTTCAGCAAGGAGGGTTTCAGAACTACAGGCCTTAATGGCAGTGCAACCCTTCCTAATCTTCCACCAAGATAGAGTGTCCTTGAGGACTAATCCTACATTTATGCCTAAGGTGGTATCCAGAGTATCTTTAAACCAGGCAATCCACCTACCTTCCTTCTTTCCCAACCCACAAAACAGAGGGGAAAGAATACTGCATACCTTGGATGTACATAGACAGCTACGCTACTACTTGGACAGAACAAAAAATAGCAGAAAGACTGACCAACTTTTTGTAGCCTATGCAACAGGAAGGGAAGGAAAAGCTATTTCCAAACAGACAATCTCCAAATGGATAGGAAATTGCATACGATACTGTTACTCCTTCCATGGAAAACCAATTCCACAGAACATAAGACCTCATTCTACAAGGGCAACAGCCACTACCACAACCTTCTTACGAGGAGTGGCAACCAAAGACATTATTGAAGCGGCTACTTGGACCTCCGTGCATACATTTCCCAAGCATTATAATTTGCCTCTTTATTCCAGATCCCGAGCAGGGTTTGCCACTGCTGGACTGCAAGGGATCTTAAACACACCATAATCTACCTTTATCCTCCTCCCCTAGTTGGCTATGGTATTCTACCCACTTGTTATGACTGCAGATGCATCCATGAAGGACATAGTACAGTTTTGTACCTACCATAAATGTAGATGTCCGAACTGGATAGCATCTGCAGTCAGGATTACCCTCCCTCCTTCCCCTCTGTGGTACTCCTAGGGTGTTTACCCTCCTAATAGCTAGCTGTTGGGGGAGTCTTTATGGTGTATTTGTTTGTATATATGTACATATATGCTTATTGTTGTGTTTACCTCTATCTATTTGGAAACATTGGCATCTATCCAAATTTTACCCTGCAAGAGGGCTACTGGCATCTGGGGCAAGAAACACTGAGGAAAATGGCGTCGGCTGATGCTTTTATACCCGAAGACCAGCAGAGATGACGTCGGGTGGAGTGCGACATCAGCCGAAGCCGGACCCGGACTTTGGAATCCGGCCGACTGCAGGGCTGCCTGACGACAGGACAACCCACTTGTTATGACTGCAGATGCTATCCAGTTCGGACATCTACATTTATGGTAGGTACAAAACTGTACTTTTTTCACTGTTGTTTTCTGGGCAGGGGGTAGGGTCGGGATGTGAATATCCAGTGAGATTAGTTTATGGTCTGATCTTAGCAGTGAGGGATACACTTCTGGTCTGGAGCTTAGAGTCCCCATGTTGGTGATGATCAGGTCCAGTATGTTTTCCCCTCTTGTGGGAGTGGTAACAAGTTGTTCCATAGCATTTGAGTTTATAAATTCTAGGAACCTTTGGGCTAGGGTGTTGGAGCTAGAGTAATGCTCCCAGTCTATGTTTAGGTAGTTGAAGTCGCCCAATATAATGGTGTTTGGAGAGACCTTCATATTTTCCAGTGTTCTCAGGAAGGCTGAGTGGGGTTCCTGGGTTTGGGAGGGTGGTCTGTAGCAGGCTATAAACTGGAAGGCAGTTTTACCCACTGTTAGTTGCACATGGATAGTCTCTGATGCTTCGTGCTTTGCCACCAACCTGGAGGTGTGGGTATCTTTGATGAATATCGATACTCCCCCTCCTTTTGTGGTTCGGTCCAAGTTTTGGGGCCGAAAAGCATGGTATGAGGTATAACCTGGTAGTGCTGGGGTGCTCTCGGGAGCCCTGAACCAGGTTTCTGTTACTGCACAGATATCGTTGTTCTCCATGCTAAGGAGAGTTTCGAGTGCGTGCATCTTGAGGTTTGGACTTCTGGCGTTGAGTAGCATTACTCTTAGTTTCTTATCCCTTGTGATACCTATGGAGGTGGGTTTGTCTTTTGAGCCTTGCCTAAAAAAGGCATTATGGGGGTAGCAAGAGCCTTTGCCAATATCCGAAAGCCCAGGGGTGACAGGTGCAAGCCGTCCCTAGCGAAGCATTGTGGCTTGTCGAGCATATCATCCCAAGCTGACGGGCATTGGATCCCCTTTGAATGACACTAGTACTTAAGCCAATTGTTGAAATTGATCATCTTGTCTTCATATTGTGGCATCATTCTTGGTGAGGGTAAGATGCTACTCAAGGTCAGGGTCATACCGGCCTGGGCTACATGCTCAGAGAGCTCCTTTATGTCTCTTTTCATGTAGTCCAGGGAGGTACATCTCAGGTCATTCACACCAGCATGGACAATGACTGAGTCATATTTGTACTTGCCTTGGAGTGACCTGAGTGCTTGTGTTATGTGGCGGATCCTAGCGCCCGACAGGCTGCTCACCGTGACCCTCTCCTTGTTCAGCCTGGTGAGCGGGACGTCCGTGTGCCTGACGATAGTCACCTATTACAAGTGTATCAGGTGTGTTGTTTAGTCTTAAGGGCTGTGACTGTTCGGCACACTGGCTTTGTGAGATATGTGTTGCACGTGTTTTGTTTTGGGGTAGCAGCTGCTTGGGTGTCTGCTTTGGAGGTCTCTGCTGCTTCGGCAGATCTTTATTTAGAGCCTCCGAGTATGTTTGTGTGATTATGTGTTTGGTTTGCTGTCGTGGTAGGTCTATGTGAGACTGGAATTGTAGTGAGTGTGTGGTTTCCTTCTCCTCCTGACTGGTTATGCCAGTACTGAGTTGAGAGAGCTTAGCCTCCAGTTTGGCTATATGGTTGCATCTCTCACATGTGTTGGAATTTGTTGGGAGGAGGAGAGGGTTGTCTGTGTACATGAGGCAGTTCTAACATTGCCTCAAGATTCCCAGATTCACCAGCTGGACCAGAGAGGAGATTGACAACTGACCTTTGGACATGCTAGAATAATATTGGGAATTCCTTAATTGAAAACCAGGGCCAGTGGGGAGTGAGGGTGTAGTGCTTTTAATTTTTAGTGCTGACTTATATAATTGCTTTAGTGAGTAAGTGCCAGGTAACCTAAGTGCAATGCGTTACAGGTAACTTAAATGCAAAAACGACAAACAGTAACTTTCTTTCAAGTGAAACAAGGAAATAAGTACAGTAAGCAATGCAGATATCACTAGTGATCCACAGAAGCGCTGAGAAGCCACGTATTAGGTGGAATTAGCGTTCCAGGGAAATAAAAAGCAAACAAGCATATAAACAAAGCTAGAATTCAGCAGGCCTGGATGTAGTCTATGCTACAGCAAACAAGGTGTACCAATTTCAGTAAGATACAGTTCAAATATTCAGGCACTATAAGCCTTTAACCAGAAATTCCCAGCTCAGAAGGGCAGAGTCCAGCCTCTTCTCCCACAAGAGTGCAGACCACAAACCTTCTTAATGTAAAATAACTGGCCTGAAGCCCAAGTGCTTAAACCAGAACTAATACACTTTAAGAATAACAGACACTGGGCTCTCAATCAGCAGTTCCCAACTTAGAAGGATGAAAGCTACCTGTCCTGCCACCACAGTGCATGCCACAAACCTTCCTAATGTAAAACAACTGGTCTGAAGCCCAAGTGCTTAATCCAAAAGACTTAGAATGATAGCTACACTTTAATCAAGTTACTACCAAGCAGTAATAAATACAATTGAATACTTTAGAGAATGCCTGGATTAGTGCTCAAGTTACACAAACAAAGCTAGATCCAGCAGGCCCGAATCCAGTCTATGCCACAGCAAACAAGGCGCACCAACTTCAGTAAGAAGCAGTTCAGATATGCATGCACTATAAGCCTTCAACCAGAAATTCCCAGCTCAGAAGGGCAGAGTCCAGCCTCTCCTCCCACAAGAGTGCAGACCACGAACCCTCTTAATGTAAAATAACTGGCCTGAAAGCCCAACTGCTTAAACCAGAATTAATACACTTTTAGAATAACAGACACTGAGCCCTCAATCAGCAGTTCCCAACCTAGAAGGATGTAAGCTACCTGTTCTGCCACTACAGTGCAGACCACAAACCCTCTCAGTGCAAAACAGCTGGTCCGAAGCCCAAGTGTTTAAACCAAAAGGCTTAAAATGAGTTGCACCAAGCAGTAATAAATACAATTGAGTACTTTTAAGATGATGCAAAAGTAAAAAATAGTAGGTAGAAACACAAGTACAGTAAAAGCAGATGAAATTTTTTTTTTTTTTCTGAACAAGTGCTGAGATCAAAGAAACAGATTTGAGTGCTGAAACTAGAAAACTGGTTAGTTATAAGAAAAAAAAAACTAAGCTAGAAGGCTTTTCTCCAACACAGAAGGGCTTGGGGGCTCAGAAGCCTGCAAATAGTCTATACCACTTAACAGGAAAGGCAAGAAACGAGCTTAATTTTTTTTTTCCGTTTCCCAGATGCTCTCTTTGTACACAGTAGGAGTGCCTGAAATCAGAATATGATCTCACTGCACTCAGTTGAGTGAGCAAATGAGATGGGCCCAGAAGGAGTATCCAAACACAAATTTACAAGAGGGGCGGGCAGTTGCAAGGCCACTAAGATTACGGAAGAGCAGAGTGAAAACTTCCAGTTCAGTTAATATTCCTTCCACACAGTTAAAATCAATTTAAATACTGTATTTTTTTGAAAAGAAAAGAGCAGATAAAGGTACTTAAATTCCCTTATACGTCCAGTTGAATACAGCAAGTTCTTAGCTGGCCAAAGCTGCGGTTTTTAAGCAGAAAATATTTCACACTGTACCACTTAAATAGGCAAGGACAGGAAATCAAAGAATGTGACTACCCCTACACCTGTAATTACTAGCAAATAAAATTCAGCAAACACTGACTAACTTCCAGTTCAGTTAATATTCCTTCCACACAGTTAAAATCAATTTAAATACCGTATTTTTTTGAAAAAAAAAGAGCAGATAAAGGTACTTAAATTCTCTTATACGTCCAGTTGAATACAGCAAGTTCTTAGCCGGCCAAAGCTGAGGTTTTTAAGCCATGACATATACATATGAACATGAGTATATCCAGAGATTCCTAAGTAACAATTGGCAGATTTTTAAATGTTTTGAAGGAATGGTAGATGTTGTGGGAAGTAGACCACGCATTGTATACAGGCGAGCTAGATGTATTGAAGAATTATTAGAAAGCCAGGAAAATCAAAAATAGAATTGAGAGTAAAAAAAGGAGGGGACATGCAAATGTGGGACTTGCAGTCAATGTCCGCATATTTTAGAAAATAGAGAGGTAAAAGTAAATGGTATATTAGTGGAAATCTCTCTTCATTGTACTTGTAAGTCAAGAAGTTTAATATACCTTGCACTATGTAAGAAATATTCAAGATTTTTGTTGGGAAGACTAATATCTAATTCGTAGATTTTCCTACATTAATTGTGCTTATTTTTGTGAGTTTAACTAAAACTAGGTTTTATAAGATAACTATGTTTTTAACATTGTGAAAGCCAAGGGGGAAGAATTCATATAATTCATTGTATTTAATTTAGTGAAGGTGTAAAGTTCATTGGTGTTTTTAAATCGTGATTTGTGGGGAGGGATATTTAAACTGTGTTTAAGTGGTTATGTGATTTTGAAGAAGTTTTGTTAAACTCATGACGAAAGTGCTTAATCCTTTAATAAACTGGACTGTTGTGGTTGCATCCTGCCTGCTCTGGAGTTTGTGTTTTTTGATTATTCTCTCTGTCAGGCATCTATGGCTAAGACTTTGCATAGTTGCCTGTCTTATTGGTAAATTTATCTGTAGAATCTGAAATGTAAAGCGATTGCCCAAGGTGAGATGGTATTGGAGTCTTCAACATCCAGCTTCCCTTTGCTGCCAAGGAAAGTCAAACTTAAGTTGGAGACCTCTACTGCTGAGTTAGACCCAAACATCTCTGTTATGTTTCTTGATGAGAACCTGGACTGTCCAGCTGAGGGTGCTTCCTTTATCTCAACCCTGTCAAAATCCAGTGTGGTGCATCTGTCTCGCACATTTGACCAGTCCGCTCAGAGCTTCCTTATTTGGTGCAGGCGTGCACGAAGTAGTAGAAAACTAGACACAAGTTTTCTCCTTGGTCTACTAGGTATCTTCAGCAGTAGTGGCAGGATTTCACTCAGGGCCTTATGTTTTTAACCTTTTTTCTTTCCTGTTCATGCTGTATCTTACTCATTCTTCTTCCCACAAAAGGCAAAGGGAATAATCAGAGGTAGAAGAGGAGTCCGATTCAGGTGGAGATGATACTTTGGCCTATTCTTACCAAATTCATTATCCTTTAACCTGTGTTTTGAATGATGATGACACTTTATCCCACCCCCCCCCCCCCCGAGTCCTCTGTGGGAGAGCTTTTCTTTGGTGATACTGTTGTCAAGGTGATGCATTTATCTTCAGTGGGAAGGTTCTCCATGGTCTGATATCCAGAAAAGGTATTCTGCTCTGTTGGAAATGGGTGCACCTAAGCCTTGGGCCATTCACTTGTACTGCTTCCTTTGATCGGGTCTCAACCACTGGCTGCTAAAAAAACTGACAGGTTTTACAAGGTGCTGTATTTAGTTAAGGTCTTATCAATAAACCTTTTTCTGGTTCGTCTGTAATAACTCTTTCCACTGAAAAGCTTTCTAAGCTCCTATATTCTAATGTTTTTGCAAACCAATAAAGACAGCATAGCTATTGATAGATAAGGCAAAAAAGTGTATACGTCTGCCACTGAACTATTGATTCCAAAATCCATACGATTAGGTACTTTTCTGTCTATTTTGGGTACCCTGGGAAGGTGCTTATTTTGATTTAGAGGCAAAGTCTTGTGTATTATTTTAACTTAGCTTCCCAACTGGCTTGGCATTCTAATAAGTGTAGTACTGAAGCTGCAGATGCCTTTTCAAGACTTATGGCTACTGGCTCCGTGCTTTGTAGGTTTTCCTGGCTTAGACTAATGCCTTTATTTACTTTTGTCAAAGCTAAGCTCTCCTTTGGATAGGCAGCATTTTTGTTGTCCTTCAGGTGCAGATTTTTTCATGGCCTTGTGGGAGCAAGGTAAAGTCCTGCAGGACGATAAACAAATCTCTTTTTCCTGTCGTGAATTTGAGACACTAGCCTTTCAAGGCTGTGCCTCTTTGTATGGATCTAAACTTTTCTCATAAGGGTTAAAAGACCTCCTAGAAGACAGTTTCAGGAAAAGTCTTAAATTGCAGGAGAAGTCTTATCAGAATTCTAGGGATTCTAATCCTTTCTTTCCAGACAAAACACCTGACTCCGGACCATCTGTCTGCTCTTCCCAATCCATCACACTTTGGCCTTTTTCGGGTTTCTTTATTTCAAAACTTTCCATCTCTCTGCCATTCTGGCAAGTACTTACTTTGGGCAAGTGGGTTCTGGCCATCGTTCAAGAGGGATACAAAACATTTTGGAAGGCTTACCCTTGTCTCTTAAGATTTTCTAAGCCCCCCCCCCCCAGCCAGATTAATCTCATTCTTTTGTCCCTTTAAGAATTGGTCCCATCACACTTGGAGAAGAGATCTCTACTCAGTGTTTGTAGTTCCTGGAAAGGAGGATGCTTGGAGACCTATTGTGGATCTTTTCTTTCCTCAAGGTCCCAAGTTTCAAGATGCTGGCTATTTGGTTCTTACTTCCATTGATTCTTCCACAAGCTTTGTTGGAGATTTTGGATTTAAAGGCCACATGTCTTCATAATTTTATTCATCTGCAGTACAGAAAATTTTTAGGTTTTTGTACATCTTCATATCGCTTTCAGTTTCCTGTTTACCCTTTGTTTGTTCTACTGCCCCAAGGGCATTCACAAACTGCCTAGCCCCTGTCATTGCCTTTGCAGGTTCCGAGTTGTTCATATATGTCCTTTAACTAGATGATATTAATTCAGGCTTCTACCCAGAAGCTTCTTCTAACACTTTAGTACTTTGTGGATCTTCTCTACAGTCTGGGGTTTATGCTGAATCTGAGGAAGTCTTGCTTAATTCTGTGAATGGATCAGATTTTTGTTGAATGCAGAATCAACACATTGTCAATGACTGTTCCTCTTTCAGAGGACAAGGGTGACATTCTTTGTGTTTCACTGTTGCAGTCCTGACTTGTGGGATTTCCTGCTGTGAAAGCCCTTGGCTGGCCTGACTACCAGAGAAAATTCTTTCCACCTCCTCCTAAGGCTGGCAGAAGCAGTAACAGATGTCGGTATGCTTGGGTATATAGGGAACCAGCTTGTCTCATGAAATCAGTCTTTTCTTGCCATCTGAGCCCAGAGCAGTGTTTCGGTGTGTCTTGTCGGTCCACACCAGATAGAAATTGTTGGAAAGATAAGTACTCTGTTTGGGAACTCCATTCTTTTGCTTTAAACTCGTGTCAGATAAAGTAAATTGTCTCTGCTGTGATAAGCAAATCCCACATAGACTTCCACTCGCTTTGTGTCATCTACTTAGGCCTGGATCACGGCTTCCCAAGTGGGTTCAAAATAGTGGCCGCTTGTGTGCCCACTTTAACTGTAGGACGATCAGGCGTAGGGCCAAGGTTTTAGCTAGATTCCTTGGCCTCGAATCTTTCCATAAGCGTGTAGTGGTGTCTGCTGGTCATCCAGAGGTTGAGCAATCTATGCATAAGAGGGAAAAAGAAAAGAGACCCAAGCTTAGGCCCTCAGATGGCAACCATGCTCCTTCTGTTTTTTCCTTTAGGCTTATGATTGTGAAAGAAGGTGAGGTACTTCTGCAGCCCCCTTCTGCATCAGAGTTGGTACTGCAGGCCTCTGTCGAGACCCTTTCAGAGTCAGACTTGCCGTCTCGTCCCTCTACTTTTGCACAGGCCGTTGCTTTCAGCTCGTTTGTTGGGTCTGGGGTTGCTCAGCAGGCCTTTGCTTATGAAGACTGCTCTCTTCCTGGTGGTGCTTCATTGCAGCTTTGGCCTACACTGGTTCATTTCTTTTCGAGAGAGCCAGGAGTAAAGATGTGTGATGTCCCTAGGTCCAAGGGCAAAACTACTTCTAAGAGAAGTACTGCTGCAGGGCCTTCACCTAGGTCTACCGACTGCCTTACTCAGGGATACCAACAGGACCTAGTTAGACTAGCAGAAGACCTGACCTCCATAGTTAGGTTTAGACAAGTACCCAGAGATGCCTCCCCAGGTAAAAGGAAAAGGGACCCTACTTCTGAAGCTTTCCCAGCCCCCTTTGAATCTAATGAGGATTCAGACCTAGAGGGATCTGGTTCTGAAGAAAAGCCCTCCCTCACTTCTTTTGAGGATTCCGAATCCAAGGAGAATCTGGCCTGGGCTTCCCCCACCTCCCCCAGAGGGCTGTCACCTTTGGAGTGACTCTCATTGCTATGAGTAACATTTTCATTGGGAAGCTCAGGAGTACCCTCAGTCAAAAGAGAATTGGAGAGTTCCTGGATATGCCATAGTACAAATCTCTAGCTATTCCGCACATTTTGGAAGTGGTTGAGGACGTCTTCCAGGACACCTCTTTGAATCCTGACTCTCTTCCCCCAGCAGCTTGTAAACCAGGCAGGTTCTGTAGAGTGCAGGATTCCCATGAATACCTTTTCAAATATTTTTCTGCTGATCCAGAGGTGATCACCTCAGGACCCACAGGGGCTAGCGCCAGTTCGTCTAGAACCCTTCAATCTACTGATAAAAGAGCAGGGCCCTTTGGGAACAGGGTGTATACATCAGCCACCCTTATTATGAGGGCTCTCAGCTGTCAGTTTCACATGATTAAATATTTGCAAATAATTCTGGATCAGATAAAACAGAAGGTCTTTTTAGAGGATAACAATCTTTCTAAGGAACTTTTGGACCTCTGCCACTCCAGTTCTCAGGTAAATAATAGGTATTCCTTACACTGTGGCTATGATGTTTTTGGAGGCTTCTAGCTGGAAGCTGCCACTGGCTCAGTAATTAGAAGGCATATGTGACTTGGGGAACAATCTCTTCCTGAATATGTTAAAGCTAACCTTCTTGATGCTCCCCTTGACAAGGAATTCCTCTTTGGACCAAAAGCTGAGGCCGTTCTTAAAAGATGGAAGACAAAGCTAAGTCTATGCAAACTGTGAAAGAATTCCTTCTAGGTTTAGCAGGAACCTCCCCAATAATCACTGTTCCTTTCCCTCCCACTGTAGAGGTAGATGGAGGAAAACCCAGTGGGAAAGGACTCGTAAGCAGCAGCTGTAGAGACTGTGACAGTGGAACTTCGAAACTTCCAGGCAAGGAAGTTCTAGGCCCCAGGTTTTTGCCAGAGAGCAACAGTGATTCACCCACCCTGCTTCCCCTCCCCTCCACCTCCACAAAACATGGAGGAAGGCTGTCCTTGTTAAAACAAAACTGGATTCTTTTCACTTCAGCCAAGTAGGTTTTAGAAATTGTTTCAAATGGTTGCAAACTCTCAAGCCTTAAAAACACTCAGGCTATCCAGATAATCCTCAGTCAAAAATCAGAGGCCCCATCTCAAATCCAGAATTTGTGTGTTCAGGGATCAGTGGAACCAGTTCCAGAACATCAAGAAGGCAAAGGGTTCTACTTCAGGTTATTTGTGGTTCTCGGGAAAGAAGGCACTTAGCATCCAGTGTTAGACCTGTCCAACCTCAGTCAGTTTCTACTGATTCCAAATTTCAAAATCTTGACACTTGAAAACCTCTTACCCATGATGGCACCACAGGCTTTTACAGTTTCTTTGGATCTAAAGAATGCCTACCTGCACATCCCAATTCAAGAATCACACAGATGCTATCTTCGTGTCAGAGCAGGTTCCAGTCACTGTCAGTTTTCAGCACTGCCCTTCTGCTTCTGTAGTGCTCCAAGGGATGATGTCCTTCAAGGATGCATCTGCAGTCCTAACATATGGGTTGTCCTGCCTCAGGCAGCCCTTCGGTCGGCCGGATTCCAAAGTCTGGGTCTGGCCTCGGCTGATGTCGCTCTTCACCCGACGTCATAGCTGCTGTTTATTGGGTATAAAGGTATCAGCCGACGCCATTGTCCTCAGTCTTTCTTGCCGCGCGGTGCCCGAAGCAGAAGCTGATGTCCTTCAAGGATGCATCTGCAGTCCTAACATATGGGTTGTCCTGCCTCAGGCAGCCTTTCGGTCGGCCGATTCCAAAGTCTGGGTCTGGCCTCGGCTGATGTCGCACTTCACCCGACGTCATAGCTGCTGTCAATTGGGTATAAAGGCATCAGCCGACGCCATTTTCCTCAGTCTTTCTTGCCGGTGCCGAAGCAGAAGCTGTTCGCAAGTGCCGGTCGGTCAGAACCAGAGATTACTACTACCGAAGACTTCTAAAAAGCTAAGTACCCCGTTGGGGACTCTTTCTTGCCTCAGCCGATGTCAGAAAAAGTAAATAATTGTTTAACTTGTGGGAAACAAATACCTCATAAGGATTTCCACTCTTACTGCCTTCCTTGTTTAGGCCCAGACCACGACGTAGCAGCTTGTCTAGCCTGTGCTTCCTTCAACCGACGGACACTTAGACGTCGGTCGGAGTTTGCAGAGGAGTTTTTCGGCCCCGCTTTTGCTTACAACATGCCGTCGGAGACTCCGACTTCACAATTAGCTAAAAAGCGTAAGGAAAAGGACCGACACTCGCGGTCCGCGGTTTCGGCCGAAACCACCGTTAAGCCAACCGTGAGTGTCTCGGTTTCGGCTGAAACCGAGTCCTCGGTTCTTCCTTCGGCCGAAAGCATGCCTCCTATTACCGAGGCCTCATCCAGCATGGCTGAATCTGCTACTGAAATTCCACCTGCTGTTGCAGGTTCTCAGGATTTATCAGATACTATTCCTTTAGACATATCTACTCCTGCACGTGGTGCTGCTAGGCCCCCTGCATCTATGTCTATCGAGGCTTTTTCTAGGGCTAAAGCAGCTAAATCTTCTAAGGCCTTGCCTGCTAAACCCCCTCACACAGGCCTACCTCTAGTTCCCAAATGCTCAGCCTGGCAGAGGATCTCATTTCTTTGATCAGGGGTTCCCAACCTCACCCTGACAGGGCCTCTCATCCCCCTCCAGAGAAGAGGCCTAGAGCAGAGCCCCCTGAGCCAGTTTCTAGAGATTACTCCTCGGATGATTCAGAAAACTCAAATCCTCCAGAAGGCCCTTATTCTCCATATGAGGACTCTGACGCAGAAGACTCCATTCCTTCTGCCTCTCCTCCTGAGGAATTTTCCTTTGGGGAAACCTTGCATGCTATGAGAGCAATTTCAATGGCAGGGCCAGGTTTTTTCAGATTCAAGGAAAAGGCTAAGGACCTTTTTACATTTACCACAGCATAGGCCTTTAGCCATTCCTCCAGTACTAACAGTTGTGGATGATGCATTTAATGATGCTTGTACTGCCCCTGACTCTCTTCCCCCGGCCCCTGCTAAGCCCGACAGATACTACAGGGTCCCGGACACACACTATCACTTGTATAAGGCTCCTATTGCAGATCCTGAAACTATTTCACAGGGCCCCAAAGCTGTAGCAGCTGCCTATGCCAAAAAAACCCTCCCCTCTGAAAGAGAATCTAGGGCATTAGAGAGATGGGGTAAAAAAGTTTATACTTCTGCTACTCCTTCGGCTAGGGCCTTAAAGTGTCAATTCCACATGATTCAGTATCAGGAATTTTTGTTAGACCAGCTAAATAAAAAACTGTCCTCTCCTGAACCTATAGACCGTAAGTCCCTTCAGGATTTGGTACATAACTCTCAGCAGGTCAGTAATCATTCCTTAAAATGCGGCTATGATGCACTGGAGGCTTCCTTTCGATCAGCTATGACTGGTACAGTGATCAGAAGGCATGCATGGTTAAAAGAGCAATCCTTACCAGACCATGTAAAGTCAAAGCTCCTAGATGCTCCCATGGAGAATCACAGTTTGTTTGGCTCCCCTGCACAGCAAGTGTTAAAGAAGGTGGAAGAAAAAGCAAAATCTGTCCAAACAGTCAAGGATTTCTTACAGGTCCAGCCTCCGAGGTTTAGTAGAAATTGGCCTTCGAAGAATTGGTCCTTTCCAGACACCTCCAGAGCACAGAGAGGCAGAAATAGGCGCCCAAGAGGCAGAGGTCAGTCCAGAGGTGCCTACAGGGGACGTCAGTGGCAGCCTAACAACCAGAGAAGTACTGCCACAGATCCAGCTACTACCACTTCCACAGGACAGTCACAGTGACTTGGCTCTGATACCGCCTACCAGGGAACAACTGGAAGCACCCTTAGGCGGAAAGCTAGCCTTATTTTCAGCAAACTGGCATTACATTACAGGAGACAAATGGATTTTACAAACAATAGACAAAGGCTACAGGTTTCACTTCCATACTCTACCAAGAAAGAGAGGAATGCCAAACCTACCACCAAACCAAAAAACAAACGCTCTAGGACAAATCAACCACTTACTAAGGATGAGAGCTATAGAAAAGGTACCGTCTATGGAACAAGGACAAGGATTTTACTCCAGACTTTTCCTGGTACCAAGAAAAGAAAACCAATGGAGACCTATTCTCGACCTGTCCGCTCTGAACACATATCTCATTGTTCCAAAATTCAAAATGCTGACCCTACAGCAACTTCTTCCCATGCTGGGCAAGGAGTCTTGGCTGGTGACTCTAGATCTCAAGGAGGCATACCTGCACGTCCCTATACGACCAGATTGCAGAAGATACCTCAGATTTCTTGCAGGATCAGAGCATTATCAATTCTCAGCATTGCCCTTTGGCTTATCTACTGCGCCCAGAGTATTCACGAAATGTCTGGCATCAGTAATTGCTCATTGCAGGCTTCAGGGAATTCATATTTATCCATACCTGGACGACTGCCTGATACAAGCGGACAACAAGATCAAATTAAGAAAAGATTTGGAAAAGGTTCTTCACCTACTGCAAGACCTGGGATACACAGTCAACATAAAAAAGTCAAGGCTGGTACCATCCCAAAGGATAACATTCTTGGGTGCAGAACTGGACACATCAAATCAAATGGCATTTCTCACAGCAGAAAAGCAAAAGCAACTACCACTCTATTTCATGGCATTAACAACGCAGAACCAGCTTACAGCAAGGAAAGTCCTGCAAGCCCTGGGTTACATGGCATCCTGCATAATATTGATTCCACATGCCAGACTACATATGAGAAAGTTGCAATGGTACCTAAGGAATTTATGGTCTCAGCACAAGCACAGCCTAGAAACCCAAATTCCAATAATTCCATGCCTGAAGCAAGAATTCCTGTGGTGGGCTCAGGCCTGTCAGTTGAACAAAGGACTGCCTTTCCACATCCCTCACCCAAGCCAGACTATCACCATGGACGCCTCAGACCTCGGTTGGGGGGCACACATGGCGGACAAGTGCATACAAGGCCTATGGACACAAGACCAGCTGAACCTGCACATAAATCAAAAAGAGATGCTGGCAGTGAAACAGTTAATTCAGACATTCAGACCGTTTCTTCAACAGGGTCATTTGCTGATAAGGACGGACAACACCACAGTCATGTGGTATATCAACAAACAGGGAGGCACACACTCGTATCCTCTATGCCGGATGGCAATGGACTTGTGGAATGTGGCCCTGAACCTCAACATTCAGCTCCAGGCCATATTTGTGCCAGGAAAAGAAAATGTACTAGCAGACACCTTAAGCAGAACTACCACGGATGCCCACGAATGGATGCTGCATCCAGACATCTTCAAATCCATTACAAAGAAATGGGGGCTACCAGAAATAGACCTGTTCGCATCCCCACACAACCACCAGTTGAGGAAATTCTGCACAAGGACATACCACCCACTTGCTTGGAGGGTGGACTCCCTATCCTTCAGTTGGGAAAACCTGACAGCATATGCATTCCCACCTCTTCCTTTGATGCACAAAGTGTTACTGAAGATCAAAGAAGATCACCCAAGGATCATCCTGATAGCTCCAGACTGGCCGAGGCAGCATTGGTACCCGCTACTGAGGAGTATGTCTCGGGCACACGCATGGCCTCTACCTCTAGTTCCTTTACTGCTAATACAGAACAACTTCAAGACCCTGCATCCAAACTTGAAAACACTGCAGCTAGCTGCTTGGAATATTACATAAAACAAAATAACCCAGATATATCTCAGAGGGTTAAGGACATTATCCTGGAGGCACGCAGACCCTCCACAAGGAAAACTTACTCAGCCAAATGGAAAAGATACCTCATTTGGAGTGCAGCAAAAGGAGAAAATGTATCATTTCCAAGCATAGCTAACATCCTGGAATATTTAGCAGAACTTTTCCACAATGGCCTGTCTTACTCCTCCATTAAGATTCATGCATCAGCAATTTTAGCAGAATACAACATGGATCCTCCAGTCTTCTCTCATCCTCTACTCAGGCAGTTTCTGAGAGGAATTAAAAATGTAAAGCCGCCAAGGAAGCCACCTTTGCTTACATGGGACCTGAACTTTGTGCTAGAAAAGTTAACACTTCCCCCTTTTGAACCAGCAGCAACAGCAGAATTACAGTTTATATCTTGGAAAACTGCTTTCCTGCTTGCAATCACTTCAGCAAGAAGGGTTTCTGAATTACAGGCATTAATGGCAATACAGCCCTTCCTTATCTTCCATCAGGATAGAGTGTCCTTGAGAACTAATCCTACTTTTATGCCAAAGGTGGTCTCCAGGGTATCATTGAACCAAGCAATCCACCTACCAACATTCTTCCCCAACCCACAGAACAGGGGGGAAAGACTACTACATACCTTGGATGTGCACAGGCAATTGCGCTACTACCTGGACAGAACCAAGAACAATAGAAAAACTGACCAGCTTCTAGTAGCATATGCAACAGGAATGGAAGGAAAAACAATTTCAAAACAGACCATCTCAAAATGGATAGGAAATTGCATTAGATTTTGTTACTCTTTTCATGGAAAGACAACTCCAGAAAACATCAGGCCTCACTCCACAAGGGCTACAGCCACTACTACAGCTTTCTTACGAGGAGTGGCTACCAAAGACATTTTAGAGGCTGCTACTTGGAGCTCCGTGCATACATTTGCCAAGCATTACAATCTACCTTTATACTCCAGATCCCGAGCAGGTTTTGCCACTGCTGTTTTGCAAGGGATCTTAACTACACCATAATCTTCTTAGTGCCTCCTCCCCCAGTTTGGCTATGGTATTCTACCCATATGTTTGGACTGCAGATGCATCATTGAAGGACATAGTACAGTTTTGTACCTACCATAAATGTAGATGTCCGAGAGGTATGCATCTGCAGTCAGGATTACCCACCCTCCTTCCCCTCTGTGGTACTCCTAGGGTATTTGCCCATCTTGTAGCTAGCTGGGGGAATCTATTATGGTGTATTTGTTTGTATATATGTATATACATGTTTATTTTTGTTTGCTCTCTACTGTTTGGAATCATTTACATTTATCCAAATTTAGCCTTCCTAGAGGGCACCTGGCATCTGGGGCAAGAAACAGAGGAAAATGGCGTCGGCTGATGCCTTTATACCCAATTGACAGCAGCTATGACGTCGGGTGAAGTGCGACATCAGCCGAGGCCAGACCCAGACTTTGGAATCCGGCCGACCGAAGGGCTGCCTGAGGCAGGACAACCCATATGTTAGGACTGCAGATGCATACCTCTCGGACATCTACATTTATGGTAGGTACAAAACTGTACTTTCGCAAGTGCCGGTCGGTCCGATCCAGAGATTTCTACTACCGAAGACTTCTAAAAAGCTAAGTACCCTGTTGGGGACTCTTTCTTGCCTCAGCCGATATCAGACAAAGTAAATAATTGTTTAACTTGTGGGAAACAAATACCTCATAAGGATTTCCACTCTTACTGCCTTCCTTGCTTAGGCCCAGACCATGACGTATCAGCTTGTCTAGCCTGTGCTTCCTTCAACCGACGGACACTTAGACGTCGGTCGGAGTTTGCAGAGGAGTTTTTTGGTCCCGCTTTTGCATACAAAATGTCGTCGGAGACTCCGACTTCTCAATTAGCTAAAAAGCGCAAGGAAAAAGACCGACATTCTCGGCCCGCGGTTTCGGCTGAAACCACGGTTAGGCCAACCGCGAGTGTCTCTGTTTTGGCTGAAACCGAGCCCCCCGGTTCTTCCTTCGGCCGAAAGCATGCCTCCGATAACCGAGGCCTCACAGAGCATGGCTGAATCTGCTACTGAATTTACTGCTACAGAATCAGGCACCCAGGATTTGTCAGACACTATTCCTTTAGACATATCTACCCCTGCACGTGGGGCTGCTAGACCCCCTGCTTCTATGTCTATCAAGGCTTTTGCCAGGGCTAAAGCAGCTAAATCTTCTAAGGCCTTACCTGCTAAAACTCCTTCACATAGGCCTACCTCTAGTTCCCAAATACTCAGCCTGGCTGAGGATCTCATTTCTTTGATCAGGGGATCCCAACCTCACCCAGACAGGGCCTCTCAGCCCCTCCAGATAAGAGGCCTAGGACTGAACCCCGGAACCTGTCTCTACAGATTATTCCTCGGATGACTCAGACATTTCAGACCCTCACGAAGGCCCATATTCTCCTTATGAGGATTCTGATGCAGAAGACTCCATTCCTTCTGCTTCTCCTCCTGAAGAATTTTCCTTTGGGGAAACCTTGCATGCTATGAGGGAACACTTCCAATGGCAGGGCCAGGATTTTTCAGATTCAAGGAAAAGGCTAAGGACCTTTTTACACTTACCACAGCATAGGCCTTTAGCCATTCCGCCAGTACTAACAGTTGTTGATGATGCATATAATGATGTTTGTACTGCCTCTGATTCTCTTCCTCCGGCCCCTGCCAAGCCAGACAGATATTACAGGGTCCCGGACACACACTACCACTTGTATAAGGCTCCTGTTGCAGACCCTGAAACCATTTCACAGGGCCCTAAAGGTGTGGCAGCTGCCTCTGCCAAAAACCCTCTTCCCTCTGAAAGGGAATCTAGAGCATTAGAAAGATGGGGTAAAAAGGTTTATACTTCTGCTACTCTTTCGGCCAGGGCCTTGAACTGTCAATTTCACATGATTCAGTACCAGGAATTTTTGTTAGACCAGCTAAATAAAAAACTGTCTTCTCCTGAACCTATAGACCGCAAGTCCCTTCAGGATTTGGTACATAACTCTCAGCAGGTCAGTAACCATTTCCTAAAATGTGGCTATGATGCACTGGAGGCTTCCTTTAGATCAGCTATGACTGGAACAGTGATTCGAAGGCATGCCTGGTTAAAAGAACAATCCTTACCAGACCATGTTAAGTCAAAACTCCTAGATGCTCCCCTGCACAGGAGGTTCTAAAGAAGGTGGAAGAAAAAGCAAAATCTGTCCAAACAGTCAAGGATTTCTTACAGGTCCAACCTCCGAGGTTTAGCAGAAATTGGCCTTCGAAGAATTGGTCCTTTCCAGACAACTCCAGAGCGCAGAGAGGCAGAAACAGACGCCCAAGAGGCAGAGGTCAATCTAGGGGTGCCTACAGGGGACGTCAGTGGCAACCTACCAACCAGAGAAGTACTGCCACAGATTCAGCTACAACCACTTCCACAGGGCAGACACAATGACTTGGCTCTAGTTCCGCCTACCAGGGAACAACTGGAAGCACCCTTCGGCGGAAAGCTAGCCTTATTTTCCGACAACTGGCATTACATTACAGGAGACAAATGGACTTTACAAACAATAGACAAGGGCTACAGGTTTCACTTCCACACTCTACCAAAAAGAGAGGAATGCCAAACCTACCACCAAGCCAAAAAACAGACGCTCTAAGACAAATCAACAACTTACTAAGGATGAGAGCTATAGAAGAGGTACCACCTATGGAACAAGGCCAAAGATTTTACTCCAGGCTTTTCCTTGTACCAAGAAAAGAAAATCAATGGAGACCTATTCTAGACTTGTCCGCACTGAACACATACCTCATTGTTCCAAAATTCAAAATGCTGACCCTCCAGCAGCTTCTTCCCATGCTGGGCAAGGAGTCTTGGCTGGTGACTCTAGATCTCAAGGAGGCATACCTGCACGTCCCTATATGACCAGATTGCAGAAGACACCTCAGATTTCTTGCAGGATCAGAGCATTATCAATTCTCAGCATTGCCTTTTGGCTTATCTACTGCGCCCAGAGTATTCACGAAATGCCTGGCATCAGTAATTGCTCATTGCAGGCTTCAGGGAATTCAAATTTACCCATACCTGGAAGACTGCCTAATACAAGCGGGCAACAAGGCAAAATTAACAAAAGATTTGGAAAATGTCATACAACTGTTGCAAGCCTTGGGATACACAGTCAACATGCAAAAGTCAAGACTAGTACCATCCCAAAGGATAGCATTCTTGGGTGCAGAACTGGATACATCAACTCAGATGGCTTTTCTCACAGAAGAAAAACAAAAGCAACTACCAGTCTACTTCATGACATTAACAACACCAACTCAGCTTACTGCAAGGAAAGTCCTGCAAGCCCTGGGCTACATGGCATCCTGCATAATATTGGTTCCACATGCCAGGCTGCATATGAGAAAGCTACAATGGTACCTAAGGAATGTATGGTCTCAACACAAGCACAGTCTAGAAGCCCAGATTCCAATAATTCCATGCCTGAAGCAAGAATTCCTGTGGTGGGCTCAGGCCTGTCAGTTAAACAGAGGCTTGCCTTTCCACAAACCTCATCCAAGCCAGACCATCACCACGGACGCCTCAGACCTAGGCTGGGGGGCACACATGGTGGACAAGTGTATACAAGGCCTATGGACCCAAGACCAGCTGAATCTACACATAAATCTAAAGGAGATGCTGGCAGTGAAACATGCGATCCAGGCATTCAGACCACTCCTTCAACAGGGTCATCTGCTGATAAGGACGGACAATACCACAGTCATGTGGTACATCAACAAACAGGGAGGTACACATTCATATCCTCTATGCCGGATGGCAATGGACCTGTGGAATGTGGCCCTGAATCTCAACATTCAACTTCAGGCCAGATTTGTACCAGGAAAAGAAAATTCTCTAGCAGACACCTTAAGCAGAACTACCACGGATGCTCACGAATGGATGCTGCATCCAGATATCTTCAAAGCCGTAACAAAGAAATGGGGACTACCAGAGATGGACCTGTTCGCCTCCCCACACATCCACCAATTGAAGAAATTCTGCACAAGAGCATACCACCCACTTGCTTGGAGGGTGGACTCCCTTTCCTTCAGCTGGAAAAACCTGACAGCATATGCATTTCCACCTCTTCCCTTGATGTACAAAGTTCTATTGATGATCAGAGAGGATCAGCCAAGGGTAATCTTGATAGCTCCAGACTGGCCGAGGCAACATTGGTACCCGCTACTGAGAAGCATGTCTCGGACACACGCATGGCCTCTACCTCTATGTCCCTTACTTCTAACACAGGACAACTACAAGATCCCACATCCAAACTTGAAAACACTGCAGCTAGCTGCTTGGAATATTGCATAAAACAAAATAACCCAGGTTTATCTCCGAGGGTTAAGGACATTATCCTGGAAGCACGCAGACCCTCCACAAGGAAGACTTATTCAGCCAAGTGGAAAAGATACCTCATTTGGAGTGCAGCAAAGGGAGAAAATGTCTCATTGGCAAACATAACACACATCCTGGAATATTTAGCAGAACTGTTCCACAATGGCCTGTCTTACTCCTCCATTAAGATTCATGCATCAGCAATTTCAGCAGAATACAACATGGATCCTCCTGTCTTCTCTCATCCTCTACTCAGGCAGTTCTTGAGAGGAATCAAAAATGTAAAACCTCCAAGGAAACCACCTTTACCTACATGGGATCTCAACTTTGTGCTGGAAAAGTTAACACTTCCCCCTTTTGAACCAGCAGCAACAGCAGAATTACAGTTCTTGTCTTGGAAAACTGCTTTCCTGCTAGCAATCACTTCAGCAAGAAGGGTATCTGAGTTACAGGCATTAATGGCAGTACGACCCTTCCTTATCTTCCATCAGGACAGAGTCTCTCTGAGAACTAACCCTACCTTTATGCCAAAAGGGGTCTCCAGAGTATCATTGAACCAAGCGATTAATTTACCTACATTCTTCCCCAACCCATAGAACAGGGGGGAAAGACTGTTTACATACCTTGGATGTGCACAGACAATTACGCTACTATCTGAACAGAACTAAGACCAGCAGAAAAACTGACCAGCTTCTGGTATCATATGCAACAGGAATGCAAGGAAAAGCAATTTCAAAACAGACAATCTCAAAATGGATAGGAAATTGCATTCGATTTTGCTACTCTTTTCATGGAAAGACAACTCCTGAAAATATCAGACCTCATTCCACAAGAGCTACAGCCACCACTACAGCTTTCCTACGAGGAGTGGCTACCAAAGACATTTTAGAAGCTGCTACTTGGAGCTCCGTGCATACATTTGCCAAGCATTATAATCTTCCCTTATACTCTAGATCCCGAGCAGGTTTTGCAACTGCTGTTTTGCAAGGGATCTTAACTACACCATCTTTATCTTAGTGCCTCCTCCCCCAGTTTGGCTATGGTATTCTACCCATATGTTAGGACTGCAGATGCATCCTTGAAGGACATAGTACAGTTTTGTACCTACCATAAATGTAGATGTCCGATAGGTATGCATCTGCAGTCAGGATTACCCACCCTCCTTCCCCTCTGTGGTATTCCTAGGGTATTTACCCCTCTTTTAGCTAGCTGGGGGAATCTGTTATGGTGTATTTGTTTGTATATATGTGTATATATATATATTTTTATATTGTTTGCTCTCTACTGTTTGGAATTATTTGCATTTATCCAAATTTAGCCTTCCTAGAGGGCACCTGGCATCTGGGGCAAGAAACACTGAGGAAAATGGTGTCGGCTGATGCCTTTATACACAATAAACAGCAGCTATGACGTCGGGTGAAGAGCGACATCAGCCGAGGCCAGACCCAGACTTTGGAATCCGGCCGACCGAAGGGCTGCCTGAGGCAGGACAACCCATATGTTAGGACTGCAGATGCATACCTATCAGACATCTACATTTATGGTAGGTACAAAACTGTACTTTCTTCGTGTTTCACTGTTGCAGTCATCACCTGTGGGTTATCCCTGCTGTGGTAGCCGTTGGCCAGCCTAAATACCAGAGTCAGTGTTTTTCTGCATCAGTTGCTGTTGCTTGTAGACTGACGTCAGGTCATCAGTGCTTTAAAGCAAGGCAGCTTACACCATTACGTCAATCTTTTATGTCTTTGAGACCGTAGCAGAAGCAGTTCGCATGTGTGCTGGTCGGTCGCTACCAGAGCTCGGATTACAGCTGAAAACATCTAAAGCTAAGTACCCCTTTTGGGGATCCATTTTTCTTGCATTAACAGATGTCCGAAAAAGTTAATTGTCTCACCTGTGGAAAGCAGATCCCACACAGAGACTTCCATTCATACTATTTCACTTGTTTAGACCCAGACCACGACGTCCCCCATTGCCGGATATTCTGTGTGTTTCACTGTTGCAGTCATCACATTTGGGTTATCTGCTTGCAGTAACCCTCAGTCGGCCTCATTATCCAAGTCTTGGGTCCTGCGTCGGTTGGTTTCTCATCTTCTGTGACGTCAGGTAGTCAGGGGTATAAAGCATGCAGCCGACACCATTACAGCAGTCTTTCTTGTTGTGCGGTGCCAGAAGCAGTTCGCAGGTGCCGGTTGGCCGACTCCTGAACTTTTCATTTTCGAGTTTCAGAACTGAAGTCTTCAACTAAAGCTAAGTACCCCGCTGGGGAAACTTTTTTTTCTTGCTCTAAACCGATGTCAGTAAAAGTCAGTAATTGTATTTCTTGTGGAAAGCAAATACCTCATAATGATTTTCATTTGTACTGTATTCCTTGCCTAGGCCCTGACCACGACATACCTCACTATCGGTTTTGTGCCTTATTTAAACAACAAACTATTCGTCTTCGGTATATTTTCGCTTCTAAATATTTTGGTACTCTGTTCAATTATCCAGATATGTCTTCGGTAAGCCATCCGACTACAGACATTCTGAAAAAACGCAAAGATAAAGACAGAGACAGGCCACCTAGGTCCAAAGCTGCCGATGATGCTTCTAAGCCAGTCGCCAGTTCGCTGGTACTCTGAGGTGCTTTCGCAGCCCCTGATGCCCGCCACCTCAAATTCGTAGGCCTCTACTGAGACCCATTCGGAGTCCAGTATGCACTAAGATGCTTCAACTGTGGAACCTGCAGATGTCTCTGCCTTGGATGAGTCCGGAGCCGCTGTGCAGCCACCAGCTTTTGATGGTGTATTCAGGCCTACTGACTTGCATATTAAACCAACGCCATCTTCTTCAAGGCCTAAAACTTGAACCATGCCTAGAAAACCAACGCCCAGACCGCATGGTCAGGCCTCTATGCCTAAAATACAAATGGTAAGAATGGCTGTAGACCTTATTACTTTAATCAGGGGAAGCCAACCTTCCCCCTCTGAGACCTAGGACTGAGTTTGCTTATGATACTTCTGAACAGGATTCTGAAATTTCTGTTTCCTCTGATGACCAGGATTTACCCTTACCTACCTATGAGGATTCTGATGCAGAGGACTCTATTCCCTCTGCCCCCCCCCCCCCGAGGATTTCTCTTTTGGTGAAACCTTGCATACTCTTGGGGAGCATTTTCGTTGGGAAAGCCAGGATTACTCTGATTCTAAAAAGAGGCTTAGGGATTTCTTACTCCTGCCCCAGCACAGGCCTTTAGCTATCCCTCCTGTACTAGACATTGTTGATGCCTTTTCAGAATCTAGCTTGGCTCTTGACTCTTTACCTCCTGCTCCCAGAAAACCTGATAGATGTCACAGGGTTCCTGACTCTCACAAGTTCCGTTTTTAAAAATCCTACTGCAGATCCTGAGACCATTTCACAGGGACCTAAGGGGCATTAAGGCTACTACTGCCAAAAATCCTACCCCCTCTGATAGTCTCCAGGGCTCTGGATAGATGGGGTAAGAAGGTATACACTTCTGCAGCCTTGGCCATTAGGGCCTTAAATTGCCAGTTTCATATGTTAAAGTATCAGCAGCATATTATTGGATTGCTTAAACAGAAAATGATGTTGATTCCTGATTGTGCTGAAAATAAGGATTTGCAGGATTTAATGCATTCTGCTGAACAGGTTGGAAAACATACTTTGCAATGTGGTTTTGATTCACTAGAGGCATTTTGCAGGGCTGCTGTCACTGGGTCTGTACTTAGAAGGCATGCTTGGCTTAAGGAGCAATCCTTGCCAGATCATGTTAAAGCTAAATTGCTGTATGCTCCCTTAAAGCAGGACCGCCTGTTTGGCAACAAAGCAGAAGTAGTTCTTAAAAAGATGGAGGAAAAAGCTCAATCTATGCACACTGTTAAATATTTCCTACAAGTACAG
>NC_056750.1:516807014-516809514 GCF_019279795.1 Protopterus annectens
ATTTTCACAGGACTTCCAATCAGGGGAGTGTTGCGTCGAACAACAGCAGCAACCAACGGTTCAATCAGAGAAGGAAAAGGGGAAATCAACGGAGACGCTAGGCATTTTAGACAATAATGGTATTGAAAATCAAAATGATGATGCGAATGGGGACATGCCTCCTGTTGGGGCACCCAGTGAACCAAATGGCCCATCTATTCTTTCCAATTCTACAGGGGACTTTAAGATCTACAATTATACTGTGATGAATATTGACACCAATGTTGTAGAGTTTTTTGCCAAAGGACTAACATTTGTTCCTCACAAACACAGTGACCTTGTTAAGACCATTGTTGACTTAAAACTTTGTCAGGAAACTAAACCTGGCATATACATTAGGCAACACTCCATCTCTTCTAAGCTCACTTATAGTTTCAAGTGTGTTTAACCCCCCCTTGACAGGTATTTTAAGCCACTTTGAAAAATCTTGTGAATTAGATTTGAGAGCCTTGGCTAAAGAAAATAAATATAAGGAGGGCTTTAAGAACAGCCACAATACATCCAAGGATGACATTGCATTCATCCAAATGCTCAATGATTGCAACATCAGAGTAATGGCACCCGACAAGGGAGGGGGGCTTATTCTCATGGACCAATATGCATATGTAAATAAAATGGGTCAACATTTAGATTTAGATGCATAAGTGGCAGCGAGCATTAATGAGGTCAACACAGCTTACAAAAAGATCAGAGGAACTTTAGATGATTTATTTTTGGAAGGCATTATTGACAGCAACACATTACAGTATATCACAATGTTGGCTCCGAGGATCCCTACACTGTTTGGCACACCCAAAATTCATAAAGATTTAGGGGACCCTCCTTTTAGGCCAATCGTGGATGGGAGAGGCTCGATTACTTATGCCTGTGCCAAACTAGTGGACAGCATCTTGAAACCCCTTTTGAGATCGGAACCACAGATTTGCAGGGACTCCTGGGGATTTTTGGAAAATATTGGAAAAACGCCTTTCAACCCTGATCACATTTTTCTGGTAGTCGACATTAAAGATTTATATACTGTCATCCCATTATCAAGTGGGGGTTGAATGGACAGTGGATTTTATGCTCCGCAAGGGGGCATCTAATGACCAGATGCATTTAGTAGAAACCCTCCTGGATTTGATTCTTAGTAACAATTACTTGGTTTTCAACAACAAATATTACCTCCAAACAAGAGGGATTGCAATGGGCTCCCCTTGTGGTTGCACTTTTGCTAACAGTGTATTGGCACAATGGGAGGATCAACATTTATTCGTGAACGAACATTATTTGGCGAATGTCTCTTGGTATACCAGGTACCAAGATGACATGTTTTTCCTGTGGAACGGGCCTGGAAATCTCACCCCTGACTTCATAGATAGTATTTCTCGGTCCACGAGTTTTCTAGAATTCACTTTTTCTAGTAATGATAGGGAGATAACTTTCTTAGATGTTAAACTTACAAAGGATTTCACCCTTAATAAAGTGATCTCTACCATCTTCAGAAAACCTACTTTTTCCAACACATATTTACACTTTACCAGCTCTCATCCCATACATCAAAAGAAGAGTGTTGTGAAAGGACAGTTTGTCAGGGCAGCAAGGATGGTTTCCGAACATGAGGATTTTATAAGAGAATGTGAGAACATCTCTAGTATGTTCCTATTGAGGGGATACCCCAATGCATTCATTGATAAGATCCAGCAAGAAGTAATCATGAAAAGGGAGTCCGGTCATTTTAAACCAATACTAAGAGTGGGTACAACAGTGATTATTACCAAGGAGAATGAAAATGAAAATGCTTTGGGGAACATTGCTTTTTTATTCACCTTCAGTATCGATTGGAAGGCCATCAAAAACATTTTCAATAAAAATTGGAAAGTTTTGATGGAAGACCAAGAATTAATTAAATGCCTTGGTGACAGGCCCAAATTTACATACAGAAGGGGGCAAAATCTAAAAGATCTTTTAGAGAGAATGAACCACAAAACAAACAAATTTACTAAAGGAATGAGCAAATGTGGGTGTTGCCATTATTGCAAGTTTATCTCAACCGGGTCAAGGGTCAGCCTGGCAGGGATAGAATATAAGATAAATGGCAGTTTCAATTGCAATTCAAAAGGAGTTGTTTATGTGGCAACATGCAAACACTGCCCTGCCTTTTACATCGGAAAAACTGACAGGGCTTTTAAGAAAAGAATTTACGAACATGTGCATGCCATTAATATCAATGACGCAAATAACGCTCTGGCCAAACATGTTGACTCCAACCCTGAGCACTCCTTTTTGTTTTCAGTCATCCAACAAATACAGCCAGCCCTAAGAGGAGGGCCTTGGCAATTGCAATTAGAGGAGCAGGAGGTATATTGGCAAATTAGGACTTCATCATATATATTTCCGGGACTTAATGAGGTAGTTTCCATTAAATGCATTTTGAAACTAAAAGCCCTGTTGAGATAGATTAGGATTAGGGGAGGGACAA
>NC_056750.1:516814514-516872014 GCF_019279795.1 Protopterus annectens
ATTCTGCAGACCGTGAAATATACAGATTTACCCTTACCTGGACGACTTCCTCATTCAGGCGGAGTGCAGAGAAAAGCTGCTCCAGGACTTTCTCTGTCAAATCACTCTTGTCTTCACTAGGGTTCACCATCAACAAGAAGAAATCAAACCAAAACCCCACCAGGAAGATCATTTTCTTGGGAGCTGTGCTAGACACAGCATTCAAAATGGCTTTCCTATCCTCAGAAAAGCAGAACTTCCTGCCACTCTACTTTACCCAGCTGGCTTCCAGAAGTCACTTCACTGCAAGGAAGTTCCTGCAAGGCCTGGGATACATGGCATCTTGCATCCTTCTCATTCCTCTGGCCAGGCTTAACATGAGAATTTCAGTGGTATTGAAAGAACCTTTGGTGCCAGCACTCTCAGTCCCTAGAGACCTGTCTCCCTCTGAGGCAGACGCCTTTGCCAGGAACAAGGATCTTCCTTCATCCTCCCCATTTCTGTCCAGACCATCACCACCGACGCCTCAGACATTGCTTGGGGCGTTCACCTAGCAGGCAGGTGCACCCAAGGTCTTTGGGATGCCCAGCAACTACACTTGCACATCAGTCAAAAAGAAATAATGGCAGTACAAAAGGCTCTTACATCTTTCAAACCCAGTCTCAGGCCAGGGGTTCCCCTTATACCACATTACTGTGGTGTTGTCCGTTTTTATATCAATAAAAAGGGGGGAACCCAGTCTTACCCCTGTGCAGATGAGCCTCTGGCTTACAGCCCCCTCCATAGGTCTACACCTAATTGCCCAGTACCTACCAGGGGTCAACAACACCCTGGCAGACCACCTAAGCAGAAACTTACTGGAGTCCCATGAATGGGAGCTCCACAGGGAAATCGTTTTGCAAATCTCTCAAGAGTGGGGGACTCTGGAAGTGGATCTGTTTGCCTCGCATCTCAACCACCAGCTGCAAAAGTTTTGTTCCAGGGAGTATCACCTCCTAGCATGGAAGGTGGATGGCTTGACCTTCCTTTGGAACTCCCTCTTTGTGTACTTGTCCCCTCCTCTGCCCCTTATTCCCAAGGTGCTGATCAGAGTAAAGGAGGAGAGACCAAAGGCCATCTTCATTGCTCCACATTGGCCCAGACAGCATTGGTACCCCTTACTGCACAGCCTGACCTTGCAGCCCCCCAAACATCTTCCCCTGATCTGGACCTCTTGACCCAGCTGAGGGGGAAGATACTGCACCCAGACTTAGACTCTCAATCTTTCAGTATGGCTTATACCTTAAAAGCTAACAAGGAAGTAGCCCTGTTAAGCAAACTGGTCCTAGACATCATCACAGTAGCCAGAAGGCCCAGCACCAGAAAATCATATGCAGGGAAATGGAAAAGATTCTGCTCCTGGAACCAATCTAAAGGGGGCCAGTACCTCTCATCCTTCCATCCCTCTTATCTTGGATTACCTAGCGGAGTTGCTCAATAGCGGCCTGTCTTTCTCCTCTATTAAAATCCATGCCTCAGCCATTTCTCCCCATTATGATTCAGACCCACCCCTCTTCTCTCATCGTTTGATTAAGCATTTCCTCAGAGGGGCTTCTAATATCTGACCTCCCACAAGGCCTCCCACGCTACCCTGGGACCTGAATTATGTTCTAGAAAAACTAACCTTGCCTCATTTCAAACCTGCTGCTTCTACAGAATTTAAATACTTCTCCTGGAAGACTGCCTTCCTACTATCTATCACCTCAGCCAGGAGGTTATTAGAACTTCAGGCTGTCATGGCTGTTGAGCCCTTCATCATTTTCCATGCAGATAGGGTCTCCCTGAGGACTAACACCTCCTTTATGCCCAATGTGGTATCTGATGTGACCCTCAACCAGGTCATACACCTAACCACCTACTTTCCCAACCCTCAAAACAAGGGGGAAAGAATTCTACACTCGATAGACGTGCATAGACAACTCTGATACTGTCTGGACCGTACTAAACCATTCAGATAGAGACCAACAGGTGGTTGGGCTTTCCCTCTGCCCCAGGGGGGAAGCTATTTCCAAACAAACCATTGCCAAATGGATATCGCACTGTATCCATTCCTGCTACAGACTACATGTGAACACCCCCCCCCCAGGTCTACCCATACCCATTCAACTAGGGCAGCCTCCACTTCCACAGCCTTCCTCAGAGGAGCCCCCACCAGGGACATCTTGGAAGCTGCCAACTGGATCTCTGTCCATACCTTTACAAAGCATTACCACCTACCTCTTTTTTGTAAGTCTATGGCAGGGTTTGCCTCTGCACTTCTGTGGGGCCTGCCGTGACCCATGCCTAGGACTCTTGCCTATCTTTCCAGCCCTCTCCTCAGCTTTGGGAATCATACCACAGTTGATGACTGCAACAATGACACAATGAAGAACATAGTACAGTTGTGTACACTTACCAAAAATGTAGATGTTCAGGTGTATTCACTGTTGCAGTCCTGGTTTCCCTCCATCCATCCCCTGTATCACATCTTCCCCTAGGGTTGACATAAGCTTCCCATGGTGGGTTTTTGCCACCAGGACCACTTTTACTTATTTCTTTGTGCTTTTGACAGTTTAGGGCAAGAAAAACTGATGTAATGACATTGGTTGCCTTGCTTTATAGCACTGACGACCTGATGTCAGACTAGAGGGGAGGACTGCAGCCGATGCAAAAAAAAAAAAAAAAACATTGACTGGTATTCACGCCGTCCGAGGGCTTATCACAGCTGGGATAACCCACAGGTGATGACTGCAACATTGAATACATTCTGAAATTCTACATTTATGGTAAGTGTACACAACTGTACTTTCTCCTTGGCAGAAAGTCACTTCTGTCACGCTGTTGCTTTTAATTTTCATTCTGCCGAATAGCTGTAGGCAGTTGTGATCCATCCTTCCAGCAGGCAGGAGTATCGCCGTCTGATGGCCGTTAGGTGCTGGAGATAAAGTGGTGCAAGCTAGTATGACTAAGTTGAATTAGTCCCATTTTGCACGTATATTTTTTAAATTTTTATCACTGGTTCTCCTGTTGCTGTCTGGGATAACTTTTCTTTAGAATGTTAAGAAATCAGTTGAGAACTACAGAATCTATTAATGTAAACCACAGAAATCAAGACTTCTATTTTTAACTGGTTAGCAAAATATAACAGCAGTATTATTCCTGGCCTTTTGTTGAGGGTTATGCTATATGCCAAAATATTTTTCTGAAAAAAAAATCTTCACACTAAGGTTATTTTAAAAATATTTAGTATCACTACAGGAACAAGTGACTCAGTTATCTGAATAGTAAAAGTAAAATAGTCTATGCTATATTTTTCGTAGCTTATTGCGGAAAGTTGTGTGTGTTAATATTTGGTAGTAGCTGTGATGCTAAGGCCTGCAGGTTCTTAAGCAAGTTGTCCAAAATATTGCCTCTATAATGACTTGAGCATATGTTAGGAGAATACTGAACAGTTTTTCAAACCTGTACAAGGCCTTTTTAGAGCAATATTTTTTGATAATTTATTGGCAACATGGGTGGTTCACTGTGGATCTTCCCATGTTTTATTGCTTGCTCATTCCAGGCCTTTCATTAATGCATCGATCACAAATAACCTTTGAAAACAACCTTTTTATACTCCCTGTCAATTAAACAGGCAGTTGATATTTTTAAAATTTTAATATTATGTTGTGTTTGTTAGTAGAATGCTCCAGTAATTTTTCCCCATTTCTGTTGACTATCAGGAAGCAATTGTGACATCAGAAGAACTTGGCCAGGACCTGGAGCATGTGGAAGTTTTGCAGAAGAAGTTTGAGGAATTCCAGACTGATTTGGCTGCCCATGAAGAGAGAGTAAATGAAGTGAACCAGTTTGCCGGAAAACTTGTGCAGGTGAGTTTCTGAAACCTGGATGTCCAGTTTCTTTTCCAGAAATTTTACTTAATGTTAAGTTTGTCACATTGCTTAATACAAACATTAAGTGCAGTATCCCTGTTCTCATCTGCGTAATAATGTCAGTGTCGAGGGCAATGAATAAAAAGGCTAGTTACTTTGGCAGCTATGGTGTCTACTGCTTTACAGTACTCCTTTGAGTCACATTCTTGAATTTATCTAGAACTGAGCGACCTGCTCTGATTTTTTGAATATGGCAGTCTGCCATCATCATGTATGCAATGTATGTTTGTTGTTGGCACAGGTGGTGGCTTTTTTGTAGATTTTCTTTAGGATCATATTGGTTGGTTATTTCCATAACCCCCATTTCACCTTCTTCACACTTAGTTCCATGCTGTTTTTTCCCCCTCAGTGATACACTTAAGCCATGGTGGTTTTTTTTGTTTATTTTGGTCAGTTTGTGCTTAAGCTGTAAAATTAAGCAACAGTAAATAGAATGCTCATACTTGCACAGCTTACTTACCTTTTTTCAAACTTGCTTCTTTATCATGAAATGAACACATTTCTGATTTATGTTCACTAGATATAACATTTGTTTCTTTTCAAAGTGAGTAAATATTAATACATATGAGTAAATATTAATACATATGCACCACTTCTCACATATGCTAATTCTTTAGCTGTTTTTTATTTATTAATATCTCTCTCTTATTGTATTATGCAGTATTTAACAAGTATAATTCACTGTTGGAAAAATTGTAACAGTCAGAGCTGGCCTGTGGCTAAAAATGGTTTATGCATCAGCCCACCCACTCTGTTAACGAAATAAGTTGCATAGTGTTGTATGGCATAAATACAAACTTTGAAGACTAGTTTTCGTGTTAGATTTCATCTAAAAATGTGGATTTTTAATGTTTAATTGACTTGTAGAGAAAGATTAGATGACGCTCCTTTTCCATACTGTCTGGTGGTATATCATGAAGCAGTTTGCTGTCACAGCTTCAGTCATTGTAGATGTCTTTAAGTTAAGGATTGTAAATGCTGTTTAGTTCAGTGTCTTACTATAGTAATGTGGTATTTCGTCTTCCCTGCAGGAAAAGCATCCTGAAGAGGAACTGATTGTTCGCAAGCAAGAGGAAGTGAATGCAGGTTGGCAGAGGTTGAAGGGGCTTGCACTCCAAAGACAGGGGAAACTCTTTGGTGCAGCTGAGGTGCAACGCTTTAACAGGTGAGAACAGATAAAATGTCTATATTTTTTAAAGCTGTTTTTTCTGGCATTGTTTTTAATGTGAATGTTAGGGAGTCCATTTTATAGAGTAGCGTCTCACTTTAAAAAAAGAAAAAAAATATATTGATTTGTACAAGAAAAGTTAGTGGAAAGAAGCCCTGGAAGACCAGGAAATTTACTGATACAGGGTACCTTGTTTGCTGTTGTCATAGGATGATATTATCTACCCCTCATAGTTGTGGATTTTTGGTACTGTAGCAGTTATGGTAGAGTACCATGTTGTTGAACTTTGTGTAGAGGCCCCCCTGTTTCCATGTTGATACGAGTGTTAATAGAGGGTTGCTGGAGGCATCCTGCATGGGGGGGGGGCCTTAATTGGGTGGATGTTTCTCTCTCTGAAAATGGGCCGTACCCCAGCTGGATAACTGGTTACAACATTTAAATAAAATAAAGTGAAAATGTTTTGGTCAGAAGGCAAATGATTTTGTAAGTTGCCTGGAACAACAGCTGGTCCAGCCTCCCCTCTTAACTGTGAAATTGATTTGGGTGAAGTTCTTTACGTGACCATTTTGATCACCAAAATGTATTCTCCTGAGGAAGATGTCTTTGATTGAGGAGACACTCAAATTTATGTAGGAACACCAGAATGCTAGATGTAGTGGAGATGTGTATAGCGGACATTGATAGCTATAGGGTGGAGCTCAGAGGGTTTACTTTAGTAGTGGAATACAAAGATCTGTAAATAGGTGATTTCATAAAAAGGAGAAAATGTAGGTGGCATTGGATAAAAAGTGGACTTGGGATATCTTTCCTCATACAAATGGTATATAAAACCCCAAAACAGCAACATAATTCAGTAGATTTAGAGTATTTGCTTGGGAATGTCTGCACAGACACTGCTATACTCCAAGCAAATAACACAAGATGCTCCCTGTAGTAGATTATAAATGTTAGAGATACAAGGAAGAGGAGAAGGGGTCACTGGGAACATTTTCTGGACATGTTTTAAATTGGAGAACTAGTAACAAACACTGCAGGATCCATTAAATCAGATAATCCATTGAACAGGTTAAATTAAATGGAGGTGATGCTTTTGTCTTGGACCTCAGAACCTGGATTGCCTTAATGTTGTAAAGTGCTATTAACCTACTGTTAGCCAAAAAAAAAAAATAAAAAATCCAGAAGTGAAAAACAGTGATAGAACCAACAGTAGATGATGGTTTACTTTTAATGAACTGAACTTAATGGATCAAAGATGCAAAATACAAAGTTGAGTAAACTGTACATATAAGTGGAAGCAGTTTAAAGTGGGAGGGAGCATGTAGGCTAACTAAGACAGTGGCTGACGGGTAATAGTAATAGGAAAAGTAAGCAACTGTAAATTATGAAAAATGCTGGATAGATATACAGTTTAATTAATTGGAACACCTAACGGTATGCAAGTTTAAAGGAAAACTACATAGGCCCATTGAACTGTTTATGCTTTAGCGGTTGTCTGAATTTTGAAGCCTAGTTATTTTGTAATGAGCGTGTTTATTACTATAGGACTTATAAAATAAGGCCACTAATTAAAGTGTGGAATGGTAGAATCCAAGGTTGAAGAGATGCCATGATGTATTCTTAGGGGAATAGAATCCTGGGACTGGAAGGTAGTACTTGCACTGTATTAGTCGCTGGTCAGGCTGCATTTGGAGTACTGCATGCAGTTATGTCAGTTCTGTAGTGAAGTTTGTAAAGAGTGCAGAGGAGGGTGACTGGTTGCGAACAGGAGAATGAATCGGCTTATATTATGAAAAAAGCTTACCTAAACTGGAACTAGTGCTCTCTAGAAAGTGGGAGGGTTGTGGGAAGGCATACATTTGCAATCTTGAGTGTGGGCCATGAAAAAAATGGAGCTTGGGAAAAGGACATATGGTACCAGAGGGAGCAGCAGTCACAGATGGACTTCGTAGAGTCACATCTGCTAGGATTATACAGGTCACTTAATGCTGGTACTGTACAGGTGATGCAGAACAATTGCTAGGCAGTGAATATTGTAGCTTTAGTTTGTACCACAGAGTAAACACAAAGCATCAGCACTAAACTGCTGGTGTCGCAGAGATAAATTTTTGTCTTGGAAATACTTGGTGCTGAACATAGTAGCCAGCGTTTACCACATAACAGCAGAACAACTACTAATTGCAGTGATGCAGCCAGATTAAATGCAGTCAGTAAGTTAGTAGGTTAAAGTGACTAACTTTACTCTGCATGGTAAACTCAGTAGTAGTGCAACAGAGAAAGCAGTGAAATTGAAGAGGTTGCCTTAACCATTGTAGACTGGGCTGTTGTGTTTGTTTACCTATTAGGCTTAAAACTGTCTCCACAGTAGCACAATGAACCGAACAAGCCTCCAAATATTCTCTGTAAGGCTCCACCCATGAAGATGCCAGCCAATCAGAATCCAGCCAACTTCGCCACAGAAGCTGGCCAAAAAAACCCACTCCAGTTCTTCACAGGAACCAAACTCGGGTAGCTGCCACTTGAGAGATTTTACTCCCACCAGTGGCTGTAATATTGTAAAATATGTCTAAAGAAGCTGTTGAAGTCCTTGTTAGAGCATTTGAAGTAGTAGGAACACCAGATGGAAAAGGTCTTGTAGTCTTCTCCTTTTCTGTACTATTCTCTTGTTTTCAGAGGAGCCTACCATATGACATGATGTCATTTTTGACCGATTGCTGTTGGTTGTGTCTCACTGGTCCTCGACAACGATCTTGCCTGGACTTTTTGCCTTATTGTGCTCTCTTGGTGACATTTTCAGTAGGTGACATTTTTGTTTTTATTGCTGTGCATTATCATTTTAAAGTAATTCTGGACCCTGTACAGGGTCATCCTTTTCCTTTGGGAAGGGACCTGGAACATGTTTTGGTTTTGACCTTCTGTATAACTTACAGGAGGGTCTAGGTCAGTCTGGTCCTATAATTAATTGATAGTGGCTTCAGTGTCCTCATTCCCTTGGTAGTCTCATTTTGATTTCATGCACTCATTCGGTAGCATGGTGAGTCTTGGATGATAACCTGCAGACAGGGTGGTCTTTCCATCCTCCTGTCATTAGAAAGCAGGAAAGTTCATTGTGTCTTTGCCTAGTCCAGAGTCCATGGTGTTCAGTGGAGGAGCCTTTCCCCATAAGTCATTTTGAGACCTGAAGTAGTTTTTTTCCTGGCCTTTTCAAGTTGGAAATTATCACAAAGCCTGAGCACTTGTAGTTTAATCTTTCATCTCGGTATCAAACCAGTATACCTCCAGCAATTCGCCATTTGTAGTTTCTTGGTGGTTCATAATTTGTGGACACTAACATTTTGTTGATGCCTTGATCACATCTCATGCTCAGTCATTAGGAGAGTGGTTAAAATGTCTTTGGAGACAGACCAGTCCTGAGGTGGGCCTGTCTTTTGAATTGATTTGAAAAAGTGTTTTTCTTGTGTTCTGATTCTTGAAGCATTCCAAGTGGGGGGGTTGGTGATGCAGATTTTTTTTTTTTTTTTTTTTTTTTGCAGAACTGTGGGAGGAGTTAAAGGATTCCTTTAGGCCACCCTATCTTTTTTTTAATTTAATGATAATCTACTTAGAAAAGCCAAGGTTCGTCCTGATTTCGTTCACTACCAAGTGGCTCAGAAGAGCCTCATACCAGTTCCTTCAAATACTGGTCTCTCCAGAGATTGAGGGTCCTGATTCTGTTTTATAACATCTTTTTTATTTTAGCTTTTTAAATACCTTTATTCATTTACCATATGACATTTGAACATATGCATTAATAGAAGAGAAGAAACATGTTAAGGGGAGTTGTGGTAGGGGTATGCATAAAATTTTGTTTTGTACATTATAATTTTTGAAATTTTTCCTTGCATGATTTCATTCCTTTTTGATGGTTGTACATATATCTGGCTGTGATTATTGCAGTAGTTTCTATAGCCCTTTAATGCTAAAAAACTTGTCAGTAAAAGTTTTTCAGAAAAAAAGAAACCATGTTAATATTTGTAACTTATACATTGCATATGATGATCATCGTGTTTCACTGTTGCAGTCATTACACTTGGGGTTATCCTGCTGGCAGGCTACCCGCAGTAGGCCTGAATTCCAAAGTCCTGGTCCGGCGTCTGTTGCTGTCGCCTCTTCCCTGACGACAGTGCGAAAGGGGTATAAAAGATGCAGCCGACGCCATTTTCTTCAGTCTTTCTTGCCGCGTAGTGCCCGAAGCAAAAGCAGTTCGCAAGTGCCGGTCGGCCGACTCCTGAGATTTTCGAAATCGAATTTCAGATCCGAAGTCTTCAATAAAGCTAAGTACCCCGTTGGGGAAACTTTTTTCTTGCTCCAGACCGATGTCAAAAAAAAGTTAACAATTGGATTTCTTGTGGGAAGCAAATACCTCATAAGGATTTCCACTCTTACTGTATTCCTTGCCTAGGCCATGACCACGACGTTGCTAGTTGTCGGTTTTGTGCTAGATTTAACCAACGCACTGTTAAGTGTCGGTACGATTTTGCTTTTCATTATTTTAGCAGAAGGTTTAACTACATAATGCCATCGGAACAACTGACTACCGGAATTCATAAAAAAACGCAAGGATAAAGACAAGGACAAGCATCCGAGGTCCAAAACCGACAACGAAGCCTCTTCTAGGCCGGTTCGCCAGTGCTCATTGAGGTACTTTCGCAGCCCCTGACTCCCGCTACCTCAGAGCCGCAGGCCGCCTCCGACTCCCACGTGGAGACAGCTAGGCCTCTGGATACTCAAGGTATTGGCCCTTAGGAAATTAATCCCTCAGATGGGTCTGGAGCCACTGAGCAGGCATCGGATTCTGAGGGTGTCTTCAGACCTATACAACTTTATATAAAGCCTACTTCAGCATCCAAGAGAAAGTCTAAAACAGTTTTAAAGACAAATAAACCAGTTCAGCATTATCCAGGACGGGCTTCTATGCCTAAGAAACAGATGCTCAAAATGGCCAAAGACCTAATTTCGTTGATCAGAGTTTCCCATCCCCCTCCTGATAAGAGGCCTAGGCAAGACACTGAATATGATTCCTCTGATCAGGTTTCCATTTCCTCTGATTCCTCTTCTGATCAGGGATATTCTGTTCCTCCCTATGAGGATTCTGATGCTGAAGATTCTATTCCTTCAGCTTCTCCTCCTGAGGACTATTCTTTTGGGGAAACCCTGCATACCATAAGGGAGCATTTCCATTGGGAGAGCCAGGATTATTCCGATTCTAAGAAAAGACTTAAGAGACTTTCTTTTACTTCCTCAGCACAGACCTCTTGCAATTCCCCCTGTTCTAGACATAGTAAATGATGTTTTTTCAGAGTCTGGCCTGTCTCCAGACTCTTTGCCTCCTGCCCCTGTTAAGCCGGACAGATACTACAGGGTCCCAGACTCCCATAAATTTCTTCACAAAAACCCTGCTGCTGACCCAGAAAGTATCTCACATGGTCCCAAAGGGGTCAAAGCTGCTTCTGCCAAAAACCCTGTCCCCTCAGACAAGAGTTTCTAGGGCTTTGGACAGATGGGGGGAAAAAAGTTTGCACTTCTTCTACCTTGGCTGTAAGGGCTTTAAATTGCCAGTTTCATATGCTCAAATATCAGCAATACTTAATGTCTTTGTTAAAACAAAAAATGTTGACATTCTGAATGTTCTGAGAACAAGGATTTGCAGGATTTATTGCATGCAGCTGAACAAGTGGGAAAACATACTTTGCAATGCAGCAATGATTCACTGGAGGCCTCATGCAGGGCCACTGTTACAGGTTCTGTTATTAGAAGGCATGCTTGGTTAAAGGAACAGATTCTGCCTGATCATGTTAAAGCAAAATTATTGGATGCTCCATTACAGCATGATACTTTGTTTGGTGTTAAGGCAGAGGAGGTGTTAAAGAAAATGGGGGATAAGGCAAAGTCTATGCAGACAGTAAAGGATTTCTTACAGGTACAGCCACCCAGATTTAGCAGGAACTGGCTCTGTAAAAATTAGTCCTTTCTAGTGTCAGACAGACCACAAAGAGGCCGATTCAGATGCCCTAGAGGCAGGCAGGCAACAGCCCCAGGGCTCATACAGGCCCAAACAATGGGTTGCTTCTACCTCCAAAAGCAGAGAAGACAAATCACAGCCTTATAGAAAACAGTCCCAATGATTTTCCTCTGCCAATGCCAAGCACTTTTTTTTGGCAGCACCCTTGGGGGGAAAGCTAGCACTTTTTTCACAAAACTGGCACAAGATTACCCAGGACAAATGGGTCGTAAATATAGTCTCTCAGGGTTACAGGTTCCACTTTCACACCCTTCCAAATGCAAAAGGCATGCCAGACCTGCCATGCAGTCAATGGCAAGAGGCACAAAAACAAGTTTCATCTCTCATGGACATGGGGGCTATTCAGCCAGTGCCACACCAAGAGCAGGGACAAGGATTTTATTCAAGGCTTTTCTTAGTACCAAGAAAGGACAAAGCCTGGAGACCAATTCTGGACCTGTCTATTCTAAATACTTTTCTGGACGTCCCAAAATTCAAAATGTTGACTCTACAGCAGCTTCTGCCCATGCTGGACAAGAAGGCTTGGCTTGTAACTTTGGACCTCAAGGAGGCATACTGGATTTCCCAATCAGACAATCTTGCAGAAGATACCTCAGATTCATAGCTGGCTCATTGCACTACCAATTCTCTGCACTGCCCTTTGGCTTATCTACTGCACCCAGGGTCTTCACAAAATGCCTTATTCAAGCAAAGGACAGAGATATTCTACTACAGCATCTGGCGTTTGTAAAAAGATTACTAATTTGCCTAGGGTACACAGTAAATGAAAAGAAATCAAAACTAGTACCCTCTCAAGAGATAATATTCCTGGATGCAAGCTTAAATACAAATGCCCAGATGGCTTATCTCACGCCAGACAAAGGCATCTGACTTCTTACTTCAAAGACATGGCAACAAAGACCCAGTTATCTGCAAGAAAAATTCTGCAGGCTCTGGGCTACATGGCATCCTGCATTCTACTAATTCCATATGCAAGACTGCATATGAGGACACTACAATGGTATCTAAAAAGTGTTTGGAGTCAACATTGCCACAGCCTGAAAACAGTAATTTCTCTCATTCCCTGCCTGCAACAGGAATTTCAGTGGTGGGCACAGGCCTGTCACCACCACAAGGGACAGCCATTCACCTTACCCACTGCCAGGCAAACACTAACGACAGATGCATCAGATTATGCCTGGGGGGTGCACATGGCAGGAAAATGTATTCAGGTCACATAGCCCACAAACCAAATGCATCTTCATATCAATCAAAAAGAGATGCTAGCTGTACAAAATGCCCTGATAGCCTTCAAGGACCTACTTCATCCAGGACAACTACTGATAAAGACTGACAATACTACAGTCATGTGGTACATAAACAAGCAAGGGGGCACACATTCCTACCCCCTCTGCAGGCAAGCCATGACTTTGTGGAACACAGCATTGACTTATCAAGTACATCTGCAAGCACAATTCCTGCCAGGAAAGGCAAATACTTTGGCAGACGAACTAAGCAGAAACCTCATGGATCTTCACAAGTGGAAACTGGACCCACAAATCTTCAACATGATAACAGGGAAATGGGGATGCCCAGACATGGATCTATTCGCTTCCCCTCACAACTGCCAGCTACAGAGATTCTGCACTCGGACTTATCACAAGCAAGCATGGAAAGTGGGCGCCCTTTCATTCAGCTGGAAAGCCCTTACAGTATATGCCTTCCCTCCTCTGCCTCTCCTCTCCAAGGTACTCCTAAAGGTTATACTAAGAAGCCAAAAATGATACTGATTGCCCCAGACTGGCTACGCCAGCACTGGTACCCAATCCTAAAGAGTTTGTCTCGAGGCCCAGCCTGGACATTGTCTCTAATACCTCATTTGCTGACCCAACAGAACAGTCAGATCCTGCACAGCCAACTCAGAACCCTAAATCTGGCTGCATGGCGGATAATGTAATTATTCAGAACACACCTCTATCTAAAGAGTTATGGATGTTATTTTGGAGGCCAGGAGGCCCAGCACCAGAAAATCTTATGCAGACGAATGGAAGAGATTCTGTGCTTGGAATCAAGTGCAGGGAATTGACTTGCTTGAACCAAATATTCCTCAGATTTTGCAATACCTAACTGAGATGCTGGACAAGGGCCTATCCTTCTCATCAATTAAGATCCATGCCTCTGCCATTTCAGCTCATTACAATACGGAACCACCTATTTTTTCCCATCCACTGCTAAGACAGTTTCTCAGAGGGGCCAAAAACATAAGACCTCCAAGGGGAGCTCCAATACCTACATGGGACCTCAATTTTGTCTTGGAAAAACTCACACTGCCTCCTTTTGAGCCTGCCAATACAGCAGAGATAAAATACTTGTCATGGAAAACTGCTCTTCTCCAAGCAATAACTTCAGCAAGAAGAGTCTCAGAGTTACAGGCACTAATGGCTGTGGAACCTTTTATTATTTTCCATCAGGACAGGGTTTCTCTAAGGACAAACCCGACATTTATGCCTAAGGTAGTGTCCGGTGTGGCTCTTAATCAAACCATACATTTGCCTACCTTTTATCCAAACCCACAGAATAAGGGGGAGAGACTTCTGCATACTTTGGACATACACAGACAGCTACGCTTTTACTTGGACAAGACTAAAGCCTTCAGAAAGACTGAGCAACTCTTAGTGGCATATGCTGCAGGTACCCAAGGAAAAGTGATTTCAAAACAGACAATTTCAAAATGGATAGGCCACTGCATTCGTTTCTGCTATTCTCAACATGGCAAATCTGTGCCCAAGGGCATTAGGCCACATTCTACCAGAGCAGCAGCCATTTCAGCAGCCTTCCTCAGAGGAGTACCAACCAAGGATATTTTGGAGGCTGCAACATGAACTTCAGTGCACACCTTTACAAAGCACTACCATTTGCCTCTCTACTCTAAATCCAGAGCAGGCTTTGCCACTGCAATTCTGCAGGGCCACATAGCCACTCCAAACTCTATTTAGGTCCAGCCGCCCAACCTCAGCTTTGGGATTCAACCCAAGTGTAATGACTGCAACAGTGAAACACGATGAACATAGTACAGTTGTGTACCTACCATAAATGTAGATGTTAGAGTCTATTCACTGTTGCAGTCCAGGTTACCCTCCCACCATCCCCCTTTCTCTTTGCTGGGACTTATCTGTACCTATCTGTTCTATACAACCTATGTGGTGTATTTGCTTGTAGATGAAGGTTATGTGCATGCTTTTTTATGATCATAATTTTTACAGCCTACCCTTTTTGGGGCACCTGACATCTGGGGCAAGAAAAACTGAAGAAAATGGCATTGGCTGCATCTTTTATACCCCTGGCGCACTGACGTCAGGGAAGAGGCGACAGCACCCGACGCCAGACCAGGACTTTGGAATTCAGGCCAACTGCAGGTAGCCTGCCAGCAGGATAACCCCAAGTGTAATGACTGCAACAGTGAGTACACTCTAACATCTACATTTATGGTAGGTACACAGCTGTACTTTTTCTTTCTTTTTAACGATTATTCACTTCAGGAGTATAGGCGTGATGAAAGGAATAGTGTGTAAATGAATGACCAGCTCTGACTGAGTTTATAGTCGAGTGTAAAATGGATGCTGTGGTTAAAAAATAAAAACAAAAATGATTAGTAGGGCATGTAAAATAATGCATGATAACTATAAGAATCAATCAGAAGAGGTTTGAAAAGACCGTGAAATGAGAATGGAAAGGCAATACAAAAAGAAACAATGGGAGGATATTTGTATTGCTCCCAAAGATGCAACATGTCTGTATAATGTGTAAAAAGGGGAGAAAAATCTTTGAGTGATGTTAATAAAGATATTAAAATGTGTTTATTTCCAACATTGCATAAATTGCTCAATTCCTGCCTTCCCTTAAAGCTTACTCCTACTGAGCTTTTATTATGCATGTATTGTTCCTACAAATTCCATTATTTGTTCCCATTGCTTTTAGGATGACCACTACCTTCAACAAGCAGCATTTTGTTTTAATTGAATTGTCCAGTGGAAGATGTCTGAGGCTTTTATGTAGGACTAGGTGGAAAACTTTTCCATTGGGGCTGTAGTTGTCTTCCCCAAGAGTCTGTCAGCATCCAGGTCTTTCTGCTGTGCTTTGGGCACCTCTTTCATTATTGTATCAGTTTTTCCACATTTATGTCTCCTGTTTCATCTCATGTTTGTGATTTTAGTGGATGGTTGGATTATTTGGGCCATTTGCAATACCATCCACCATTTATATGTGTTAACTGTACTTTTCCGACCAGGCAGTTTTGGGTGAAAATGCTTGACTGAATTTAAGGACATCCTCAGTCTACCATGCAGTGTGAGATCCTGTGTCCTTCCTGTGTTGTGACAAGTCCATTTCTGAACTGCCAGGCTGCACAGTTTGCTTTTTTCAGCTTGGTCATTGTCAATCCAGTGATCACATTATGACCCAGCACAGACTGAAAGTAAAGATTTTGAGAGACAGTCTCAATTTCTAGCTTCATGTGGAAGATCTTTGTCCACTATGGGACTTAACCCAACGAATCGTATCCTAATTTTGTATTGATTGGTTTGCTGGACTTGGTCTGGCTCTTTAGACTCGCTCTTTGGCAATTAACTGAATTCATTAAATTTCTGAGTTCCATACGTGTGTCTAAGGAGTCTTGTCTGGTCCTGTCACAAGGACTTGGTGTCTCCATAAGACAAATCTTTGTTTGCTGTCCAGGGTAGCATGTGAACTAAATCAGTTATTTACCTGTTTGCGTCTGTATTATCTTATCGAAGTTTCAGAATATCGAATCTGATATGTTCGACACCATATCATCGAATTCTGAAATATCAAAAGATTAAAGAAAAAAGCCTAAAAACAAAAATAAATAAAAGATGTGCCCCCCCCCAAACACCCCCCCATACTTAAATATACCAACTCAGGGACCGCACTACATTGAACTAAATGGAAATATCCCCTTACTGAGATTTCCGTTTAAACGTTTTATGTTTTTTGCTTTCGCTAATCTGGTACCAACAATATCAGCTTCGATATTGTCGGCCTTCCACAACGTGAAGTAGACCCACTTGTTTGATATGTACTTTCATAGGGATTCAGAGTGTTCATGGAATCATTGAATTTTGAAAATGTATTTATAGTCCTACTTCTGTTGAATCCACAGTTTCTTAAGACTGGACAGTTTTTCTCCTTTGCCTTAGCAAAGATGAGTTTGCATTGACAAAAATAATCATAATGGATTACTGGCCATATCTCACACACACACACACACACACACACACACACATATATATATATATATATATATATATATATATATATCTAGGACAATTGCTCGCGTGAGCAAATGAACAAAACCCAAACAGCCAGGCATACTTGCATGAAAGAGCTTTTCACCGAAGAAGCACTTTAGCGTATGTATGCCTGTTGCCGAGGCTGTACTACAGTGCGGGTAAGGGAAATTTCCCTTTTCCCCACTGTAGTGCAGTCTCAGAGGGGAAATATTAAAGTAGGGGTTGTGGGGGGGGGCAAAGCCCCCCTGCTAAATGTAGTGTTTTATTATTTTTTTGTATCACGCTTTATTTTTTTGCATCACGCTTTAACAAAACGCTTTTTCGATAAAATGCTTTTGTTAAAGTGTGTTAGGTTATTATGGATTCGGATGTTTGCTCACTCGAGCAAACGTCCTAGATCCATGTAGATAGATATATATGTATGTGTGTATGTATATGTGTGTGTATATATATATATATATATATATCTATATATATATATATATATATATATATATATATACACACACACACATATACACACACACACACACACACATATATATATAGATATATATGTATATATATATATATGTATATATAATTTGCCTTGATTTGACAGTGTAAAATAGAGTGACTGTGCAAAGTAGCATACCTTTTCTTAAGGTTCACTGAGTGGTTTCTATTCCTCTTGCACTTCACAGTGAGTGTCTGCAAGGTTCATTAACCATTGGCTAGTCTTCTCCTTCCCTGTAGTTTTTACTCCTCCCTCCTCCCGCTCTTGTTCTGTATTGGATAGCCTGAGGTAATTTAAACCCAGGGTGCATTTTGTTTTTTTTTTTTTTTGTTCGTTTCAAATCCCACAACAGCTGTTTGTCTCCCCGGTATGTAATCATCCTCCTGTAAGTTTTTGTATTCAAGGTATGCTGTGCATTGTTGTTTAATACATAGTATAAGCTGTTGTACTAAGGAATTATCTGTTTCTGTTATGTTTTTAACACTGCAGGATGCCTTTAGATAATTCTGCTTAAATGAACTGCTGTCACATATGCACCTAGATATGTTCTGTTTTCCTTGTTTACTGTTAGAGCCAGAAGGGCTATTTCACATGTTGCATTTCACTGCTCTGTCTAACTGCATTGACTAGTTTTTAAATATATTGAAAGTGTATCTTGCTTAATTTAGTAGGAAACTGCTTTATATATTGAAATTTTATTTTTGTATGTTGCCATAAGAAAAGATTTTATCAGGTGCTGAAGCAAGAATAACCATTACCTGATGTTTTTGTTATTGACTATTGCTAAACCAAGTCCAATCTGACTGGTCACACATTATGTGCTGCCTTAACCCAATGCTCTCTCACATTTTTCTTCTGTTTTTCTTTCAGTAATCCAAGCCACCCTTCAGGTCAGTTAGGTCTCTGCCCCCCCCCCCACCCCCCCCCATATTAAGCAGTGGAAGTTTCAAACTTCTCTCTTAAGCACTGGGCACTCACAGAGCACCCACAGACACTAGTCCTGCAACTAAAGAGACTAAACACTAATGTAGGTGCTTAACTTCCAAGTGTCTAGACAGTAAAATACCTTACCTGCATTGACCTAAACAAATGTTAGTGAGGTGTATTAGTACATTTCTGCTGTATAGTTCCTTAATCAAACCTCTGTACTGATGAGTGCATCACCAGGCATAAACAGCTGTATAATGCTCTCCAGATGTTCATCGTGTTACCCTGGTGCAGTCATCACACTTGGGTTATCCTTGGGTTGCTGTTGCTTCTTCCCTGACGTTAGTGTGCCAGTGGTATAAAAGAGGCATCTGACACCATTTTCTTCAGTCTTTCTTGCCGCGCGGTGCCCGAAGCAGAAGCAGTTCGCAAGTGCCGGTTGGCCGACACCTGAGATTTTCGAATCGAATTTCAGTCCAAAGTCTTCAAAAGCTAAGTACCCCATTGGGGAACCGTTTCTTGCCTCAGTCCGATGTCAGAAAAAGTTAACAATTGCATTTCTTGTGGGAAGCAAATACCTCATAAGGACTTTCATTCTTATTGTATACCTTGCTTAGGCCCAGACCACGATGTCACTGGTTGTCGGTTTTGTGCTAGGTTTAATAAGCGAACTATAAAGCAACGCTTTGATTTCGCTCTACACTACTTCGGTAGGAAATTTAATTATACTATGCCGTCGGAGCAACCAACTACTGGCGTGCATAAAAAACGCAAATACAAGGACAGGCAGCCTAGATCCAAGCCAGACTCCGAGGCCTCGGCTGGGCCTGTCTCCGGTTTTCAGTGAGGCGCCTACGTAGCCCCTGACGACCGCAGAATTGGAACCCCAGACAGCTTCGGATTCTCAATCAAAGAGTACTAGGCTGTCACAGCCATTTTCTTTAGGCCCTACCGACAACATTGCAGAAGGAGAAGCAGGTGCTGTGGAAGCACCTTCGGTTCCAGAAGGTGTCTTTAGACCGACTACTCTCACCATAAAATCTTATGCTAAGCTCAAGTCTCCTTTAAAACCTAAAAAGGCTGTACATCAGTCTCCAGTTCAAGGCCCCATGCCTAAGAAACAGATGCTTAAGATGGCCGAAGATTTGATTACTCTGATCAGGGGCTCCCAGTTCCCCCCCCCAGACAAAAGGCCAAGACAAGATGAGGATTATGCTTCCTCTGATCAAGTTTCTATTTCCTCAGACTCCTCTGAGGAACAAGATTATTCCTTTCCTCTTATGAAGACTCTGATGCTGAAGACTCCATTCCCTCAGCATCTCCCCCTGAAGACTATTCCTTTGGGGAAACCTTACATACCATGAGGGAACATTTCCACTGGGAAGGTCAGGATTACTCCGACTCAAAGAAAAGGCTCCGAGAGTTTCTTTTACTTCCCCAGCACAGACCTCTTGCTATCCCTCCAGTTTTAGACATTGTGGATGATGTTTACTTAGAATCTAGTCTAAATCCAGATTCTCTGCCCCCTGCTCCAGCCAAACCAGACAGATATTAGAGTGCCTGACTCGCACAAATTCCTTTACAAAAGCCCTGTTGCTGACCCAGAAACAATCTCCCAGGGTCCCAAAGGGGCTAAGGCTTCTATGGCTAAAAATCCTGTGCCCTCTGAAAGCGACTCTAGAGCACTAGATAGGTGGGGGAAGAAGGTTTACACCTCAGCTACTCTAGCTATGAGAGCATTAAATTGTCAATTTCACATGCTGAAATATCAGCAATTCCTAATGTCTCAATTAAAACAAAAGATGAGCACACACATTCAACAGTCTGAATTCAAGGAAATGCAAGATCTGTTGCATGCAGCTGAACAGGTGGGCAAACATACTTTACAATGTGGATATGATTCCTTGGAAGCTTCTTTTAGAGCAGCTGTTACTGGGTCTGTCATACGCAGGCATGCTTTGTTAAAGGAACAAACTCTGTCTGATCATGTTTAAGCAAAATTACTAGATGCACCTTTGCAGCAGGATGTCTTATTTGGTGTCAAAGCAGAAGAGGTTTTAAAGAAAATGGAGGATAAGGCAAAGTCTATGCAGATGGTCAAGGATTTCTTAACAGGTACAACCCCCTCATTTCAGCAGAAATTGGCCAACAAAAAATTGGTCCTTTCCAGCATCTGACAGGCCACAGAGGGGTAAATACAGATGCCCAAGGGGCAGAGGTCGAGCACAAATTTCTTACAAACCTCGCCACTGGGGCACTGAAACACAGAAGGGAGGAGAAGACAGGCCCCAAACTACTAGAAGACAAACACAATGACTTAACCCTCAAACTACCAAGCAAAACTCTCTTGGCAGCTCCCTTGGGAGGAAAATTAGCATTTTTTGCAGACAACTGGCACATCATCACAAAGGATAAATGGGTCCTAGACATTATCTCACAAGGATACAGATTCCATTTTCACACATTGCCAAGGATAATAGGAACGCCAAACCTGCCACAAAATCAATGGGCAGAGGCAGAAAAACAAATTGCAGCTCTCATGGACATGAGAGCCATTCAACTGGTTCCTACACAGAAGCAAGGGCAAGGATTTTACTCAAGGCTCTTTCTGGTTCCCAGAAAGGACAATGCATGGAGACCCATTCTGGACCTTTCAATTCTAAACCCCTACTTGCAAGTACCCAAATTCAAGATGTTAACACTACAGCAGCTTCTTCCCATGTTGGGCAAGAAGGCTTGGCTAGTAACGTTGGTCCTCAAGGAGGCATACCTGCATGTCCCTATCAGACAAAATTGCAGAAGATACCTCTGTTTCATTGCAGGTTCAACCCATTACCAATTCTCTGCACTGCCCTTTGGCTTATCTACTGCGCCCAGGGTCTTCACAAAATGCCTGGCACCAGTAATTGCATACTGCAGACAAAGAGGAATTCAAATATACCCATACCTGGACGACTGCCTCATCCAAGCAGAAAGCAAGGACACTCTTACAACATCTGGCATTTGTCAAACACCTTCTAAGTTGCCTAGGGTACACAGTAAACGAAAAGAAATCAAAACCAATGCCCTCACAAAACATGACATTCCTGGGTGCCAGCTTGAATACAATGGCCCAGATGGCTTATCTCACGCCAGACAAGCAACTACAGCTAACTCAATACTTCAAAATAATGGCAACAAAGACCCAACTCCCTACAAGAAAAATTCTGCAGGCCTTGGGATTCATGGCATCTTGCATACTACTAATACCATTTGCAAAACTGCATATGAGGAAATTACAATGGTACCTGAAAAGTGCATGGACTCAACACAGCCACAGCTTGGAAACAATGATACCTCTCATTCCCTGCCTTCAACAGGAGTTTCTATGGTGGTCACAGACATGTCACCTCAACAAGGGTCAGCCTTTCACCTTACCCCCAGCCAGGCAAACTATGACAACAGATGCATCGGACTATGCCTGGGGAGCACACATGGCAGGACAGTGCGTTCAAGGCAAATGGACTACAGATCAAAGATATCTGCACATCAATCAAAAGGAAATGCTAGCTGTACAGAATGCTCTTACATCCAGGACAACTTATAATAAGGACAGACAATACCGTATGTAATGTGGTGCATAAACAAGCAAGGGGGTACACACTCCTACCCTCTATGCAGGCAAGCAATGACCTTGTGGAACACAGCACTGACTTACCAAGTTCAATTACAAGCACAATTCCTGCCAGGAAAAAAGAACACATTAGCAGACGACCTAAGCAGAAACATCATGGATCCCCACGAGTGGAAACTGGTTCCATTAGTATTTGCAATGATAACTCAAAAATGGGGCCGCCTAGACATAGACCTGTTTGCCAACTCCCAAAACTATCAGCTAACAAAATTTTGCACAAGGACATTCCACCATCAAGCTTGGAAAGTGGACACACACTCATTCAGTTGGAAAATGTTGACAGTATATGCCTTTCCTCCACTACCCCTTCTAACAAAGGTGCTACTGAAAGTCAGAATGGAGAGACCACAAATGATACTCATTGCCCCAGACTGGCCACGCCAGCACTGGTACCCACTACTGAGGAACATGGCCCACCATGGATTTTACCACAAATTCCTCATCTGCTCACACAGCAAGACAGCCAGATTCTACACAGCCAGCTCAAGATCTTAAATCTGGCTGCATGGCATATCATCTAAACTACCATCCAGCTCCTCTATTGCAAGCCGTTATGGATGTCATTCTAGATGCCAGGAGGCCCAGCACCAGGAAAGCCTACTCAGACAAATGGAAAAGATTTTGCACCTGGAACCAAGCTTAAGGCCAAAATCCCCTTGAACCGGACATACCTCAGATTCTGCAATATTTAACTGAGATGTTACACAAAGGTCTTTCCTTTTCCTCTATTAAAATCCACGCCTCTGCTATTTCAGCTCACTACAACACGGATCCTCCCTTATTTTCACATCCACTTCTAAGGCAGTACCTCAGAGGGGCCAAAAAATATAAGGCCTCCCAAGAGAGCACCCATGCCAACTTGGGACCTCAACTTTGTTCTGGAAAAGCTTACGCTATCACCTTTTGAGCCAGCTTTCTCAGCTGATTTAAAGTTTATATCATGGAAAACTGCCCTGCTGCTAGCAATTACCTTAGCCAGAAGAGTCTCAGAGCTACAGGCACTAATGGCAGTGGAGCCTTTCCTCATTTTTCATCAAGACAGAGTCTCTCTATGAACTAACCCCTCCTTTATGCCAAAGGTGGTGTCCAGTGTGGCTCTAAATCAAACCATCCATTTACCCACCTTTTTTCCAAATCCACAGAACAAAGGAGAAAGACTGCTGCACTCCTTGGACATTCACAGGCAACTACGTTACTACTTGGATAAAACTAAGGCTTTCAGAAAATCTGACCAGCTCTTTGTATCCTATGCTACAGCATCACAAGGAAAGGCTATCTCAAGACAGACTATTTCAAAATGGATAGGACATTGCATACGTTTTTGCTACACCCATCATAGAAAACCAGTTCCTGCTAGCATAAGGCTCCACTTCACCAGGGCAGCAGCTACATCTACAGCCTTCCTCAGGGGGGTGCCAACCAAGGATATTCTGGAAGCTGCAACTTGGAGTTCAGTACACACCTTCACCAAACACCATCACTTACCAATATACTCTAAGACTAGAGCTGGCTTCGCCACTGCAGTTTTACAGGGCCTACTAGCCTCTTCTAACCCTGTTTGATTCCACCTCCCATCCTTAGCTTTGGGATTCAACCCAAGTGTGATGACTGCAGCAGGGTAACACGATGAACATAGTACAGTTTTGTACCTACCATAAATGTAGATGTTAGTGTGTTCACCCTGCTGCAGTCCAGGTTACCCTTCCTCCATCCCCTCTGATCTAACTGAAACCTTTCTATTCTATGCCTTTATATCTGATACAACCTTTTTGGTGTATTTGCTTATAGCTGGAGGTATGATTTTGTTTGTGCATCACTTTTATTATTGGTACTATGTAGTGACCAGCTATGGGGGGGGGGGGGAGGCACCTGACATCTGGGGCAAGAAAAACTGAAGAAAATGGCGTCGGATGCCACTTTTATACCCCTGGCGCACTGAAGTCAGGGAAGAAGCGACAGCAGCCGACGCTGGACCAAGACTTTGGAACTCAGGCCGACTGTGGGACCGCCTGACGACAGGATAACCCAAGTGTGATGACTGCAGCAGGGTGAACACTCGAACATCTACATTTATGGTAGGTACAAAACTGTACTTTTTGTATCTACCATAAATGTAGATGTTCGAGTGTATTCACTGCTGCAGTCCAGGTTACCCTCCCTCCTTCCCCACTTTTCTTAGCTGAGACTTATCTATACCTTTCTACCATATACTACCTATATGGTGTATTTGCTAGTAACTGAAGGTTTTGGTTTTACCTTTTATGTATGTTTTATTAGCAATATGTGTTGCCTACCTATTTGGGGGCAACTGACATCTGGGGCAAGAAAAACTGAAGAAAATGGCGTCAGCTGCATCTTGTATACCCCTGGCGCATTGACATCAGGGAAGAAGTGACAGCAACCGACGCCGGACCAAGACTTTGGAACTCTGGCAGACTGCGGGACCGCATTACGGCAGGATAACCCAAGTGTAATGACTGCAGCAGTGAATACACTCTAACATCTACATTTATGGTAGGTACAAAATTGTACTTTCTCTGCACTGCCCTTTGGCTTATCTACTGCGCCCAGGGTCTTCACAAAACTGGTACCCTCTCAAAAAAATTACATTCCTGGGTGCAAGCTTGAATGCAACTGCCCAGATGACTTACCTTACACCAGAAAAGCAAATTCAATTGGTGACTTATTTCAAACAGGTGGCCAGAAAAACCCTGCTAACTGCAAGGTAAATTCTGCAAGCCTTGAGGTTCATGGCTTTCCGCATTCTACTAATTCCATATGCAAGACTGCATATGAGGAAACTTCAATGGTACCTAAAAAGCTTATGGAGTCAACATTGTCACAGCCTGGAAACAATGATTCCTCTCATTCCCTGCCTGCAACAGGAGTTCCTTTGGTGGGTGGAGGCATGTCACCAAAACAAGGGACTGTCATTCATTCTATCCCTGACAACCAAACCCTGACTACAGACACATCAGGCTATGCTTTGGGGGACCCATCTGGCAGGGAGATGCATTCAGGGTGAATGGAGCTCAAACCAAATGCACCTACATGTCAGCCAGAAAGAAATGCTAGCTGTACAGAATGCTCTGACAGCCTTCAAGGACTTCCTTCTTCCAGGACAACTACTGATAAAGACGGACAACACCACAGTTGTGGTACATAAACGGGGGGGTACCCACTCCTACTCTCTTTGCAGACCAGCCATGGCCTTGTGGAACAAGGGCTTGACTTACCAAATAAATCTATAAGCTCAATTCCTGCCAGGAAAGCAAAATACTCTGGCAGACGAACTAAGCAGAAATCTTATAGATCCACACGAATGGAAATTGGATCCACAAATCTTCAGCATATTGACACGAAAATGGGGGAGCCCAGACATAGATCTTTTTGCCTCTTCCCAAAACTATCAGACAAATTCTGCACAAGAATTCATCACAAAAAAGCTTGGAAAGTGGATGCTCTATCCTTCAGCTGGAAAAAACGATCAGTCTATGCCTTTCCCCCTCTGCCTCTGATCTCCAAGATTTTGCTAAAAGTCAAACAGCAAAAACCAAAAATGGTTCTAATTGCTCCAGACTGGCCTCGCCAGCACTGGCACCCGCTTCTACGGAATATGTCGTACCTTCCTCCGTGGTACCTGCCTCAGACACCTCTTGTCTCAGCAGAACTATCAAATTCTGCATACTCGGCTCCAAACTCTGAATCTTGCAGCATGGCTAATCAACTAATTTCACCAGTCACATCTCTCAGTAAACCTGTGATGGATGACATTTTGGAGGCTAGAAGGCCTAGTACTAGAAAATCTTATGCTGATAAATGGAAAAGATTTCTGTGCCTGGAACCAAGCACAAGGAATAAACACAGCAATGCCAAATATTCCTCAGATTCTGCAATATTTAACTGAGAGGCTTCACAAGGGCCTATCTTTTTCTTCTATAAATATCCATGCCTCTGCCGTCTCGGCTCATTACAACACAGAGCATCCTCTCTTTTCTCATCCCCTGCTAAAGCAGTACCTCAGAGGGGCTAACATTTTGAGACCACCCAGGAGAGCACAAACTCCTGCATGGGGACCTCAATTTTGTGCTGGAAAACTCACCCTGCCTCCTTTTGAACCAGCTGCTACTGCAGACATAAAATTTCTTTCTTGGAAGACAGCCTTCTTTTAGCAGTCACTTCAGCTAGACGGATTTCAGAACTACAGGCTTTCATGGCAGTGGAGCCTTTCATTATCTTTTATCTGGACAGGGTGGCTCTCTGGACCAATACATCCTTTATGCCTAAGGTGGTATCCAGTGTGGCTCTTAACCAGGCCATTCATTTACCAACTTTTTTCCCACATCCGCAGAACAAGGGGGAGCAGATTCTGCATTCATTGGATGTACACAGACAACTAAGATTCTACTTAAACAGGACAAAATCTCTAAGAAAGTCTGAGCAACTGCTGGTGGCATTTGCTGCAGGGGCAGAGAGGAAGGCTATTTCAAAGCAGACGGTTTTAAAAAGGATAAGCCATTGCATTCATTTCTGCTACATGCACCATTGTAAACCTGTCCCCAAGGGATCAGATCCCATTCCACCAGGGCAGCATCTGCTTCTGCAGCTTTTCTCAAAGGGGTTCCTACCAGAGGCATTCTAGAAGCTGCTACTTGGAGCTCAGTTCATACGTTCACCAAACATTACCATTTACCTCTGTTTTCTAAATCCAGGGCAGGCTTTGCCACTGCTGTCCTGCAGGGCCTTATAGCTGCTCTTAATGCTATACAATTCCATCCACCCATCCATAGCTTTGGGATTCTACCCAAATGTAATGACTGCAACAGTGAAACACGAAGAACATAGTACAGTTCTGTACACTTACCATAAATGTAGATGTTAGAGTGTATTCATTGTTGCAGTCCGGGTGACCCAGCTGCCAGCCCCCTTTTTTCTCTTATTATACCTCTTCTTTCCTTCACTATGCTCAAAAGCCTTTTTGGTGTATTTGCTTTTAGTTGGAGGTAAATTTTTTGTGTTCTAAATTACATGTGTGTATATATATATATATATATATATATGTATATAGATATATATATAGATATATATAGATATATATATATATATATAGATATATATAGATATATATATATATATATATGTGTGTATATATGTGTATGTGTGTGTGTGTATGTGTATATATATATATATATATATATATATATATATATATATATATATATATATATATATAATTTTTGCTCCCAATTTGGGGGTCACCTGACATCTGGGGCAAGAAAAACGGATTAAAATGGCGTCGGCTGCATGTTTTATACACCTGACGTCATGGAAGAGAAGACAGCAACCGACGCAGGACCCAAGACTTTGTTATTCAGGCCACTGAGGGCAACCTGCCATCAGATTACCCAAATGTAATGACTGCAACAGTGAATACACTCAAACATCTTCATTTATTGTAAGTGTACACAACTGTGCTTTTCTTCTGATGACCAGGATTTACCCTTCTCTAACTATGAGGATTCTGATGCAGAGGACTCTATTCCCTCTGGTTCCCCTCAAGAGGATTTCTCTTTTGGTGAAACCTTGCATACTGTTAGGGAGCATTTCCGCTGGGAAAGCCAGGATTACTCTGATTCTAAAAAGAGGCTTGGGGATTTCTTACTACTGCCCCAACACAGGCCTTTAGCTATCCCTCCTGTACTAGACATTGCTGATGATGCCTTTTCGGAATCTAGTTTGGCCCCTGATTCTTTACCTTCTGCTCCCAGAAAACCTGATCGATATTACAGGATTCCTGACTCTCACAAGTTCCTTTTTAAAAATCGTACTCCGGATCCTGAGAGCATTTCACAGGGACCCAAGCGCATTAAGGTTATACTGCCAAAAACCCTACCCCTTCTGATAGAGACTGCAGGGTGCTGGATAGATGGGGTAAGAAGGTATACACTTCTGCACCCTTGGCTATTAGGACCTTAAACTGAAGTATCAACAACATGTTACTGGATTACTTAAACAGAAAATGATGATTCCTGACTGCTGAAAATAAAGATTTACAGGATTTAATGAATTCTGCTGAACAGGTTGGAAAACATACTTTGCAATGTGGTTTTGATTCATTAGAGGCATCTTGCAGGGCTGCTGTCACTGGGTCTATACTTAGAAGGCATGCTTGGCTTAAGGAGCAATCTTTGTCAGATCATGTTAAAGCTAAATTGTTGGATGCTCCCTTAAATCAGGGCCGCCTGTTTGGTGACAAAGCAGTAGTAGTTCTTAAAAAGATGGAGGAAAAAGCAAAATCTATGCAAACTGTTAAGGTTTTCCTACAAGTATAGCCTCCAAGATTTAGTAGTCATAGGCCCTCTAAGAATTGGTCCTTTATTACCTCTTCCAGGCCTTCTCAGTCCAAACCCAGAACCAGCAGAACCCCAGGTTTCAGTCCCAGGGTACGCACAGGACTAAGCAGGGGGGGCTTCCACTTCCAAATCAGGGAGTAGTAAGACCCCCCCCCCCCATGCTAAGCTGTCTCAATGACTTAACTTTAAAACTTCCAAGCACTTCTCAACTGACTGCTCCTTTAGGGGGGAAAGATTGCTCTGCAGGTCAAAAATTGGAAACTCATTACCCAGGACATATGGGTTTTAAATACACTGCCACACGTTACCAACCCCAAACAGTTGGCCAGATCTACCCCCAAATCAGTGGGCAGAGGTTCAAAAGCAGGTTCTCTCTCTCTTAAGCATAAAGGCTATTCAGACTATACCAGAAGAGGAAAAGGGACAAGGGTTCTACTCAAGACTTTTCCTGGTACCCAGAAAAGACAATTCATGGCGTGCTATCCTGGACCTCTCCATCTTAAACACTTTTTTGGTGGTTCCAAAATTCAAGATGCTAACTCTTCACCAGTTGCTTCCTGTGCTAGGCAAAGAGGCCTGGTTGGCAACACTGGATTTAAAGGAAGCCTACCTGCACATCCCTATCGGGGAATCTTGCAGAAGATACCTACGCTTCAAAGCCGGCTACATGCACTATCAGTTCTCTGCGCTGCCCTTTGGCTTACCTACTGCGTCCAGGGTATTCACAAAGTGCCAAGCTCCAGTCATTGCATTTTGCAGGCAAAGAAAAATTTAAATATATCCATACCTGGATGATTGTCCAATTCATAGTAAAAAAACACACTAAATCCAAAATTCACTACACCAAATGTCAGAACAACATCAAATCCAGTAAGAAGGAAGTCAAACAATAGGATGAATGTAAATTTCGATTTAATAGCACATTCTGGTACCTCGGCAATTCGCCTTCAGTGGAACAATTAATCATGCATAGACATCCTGTTTATATATTCACATCAATTAAATCATTAGCCATAAATTGGCTATAATTTCAAAGGATTAAAGTGCAAGTAAGTGCAAATTCTCTTGAACAGTACAATTGTACCCAAAAGTGTTTTCATACATACTAATAAACTATAAATGCTGAACTGAACGAAACCAACTACATGAATACATATTCAAACTAATAAATGTTTAAATGCATAAGATTAAAATATACAATGTGAAGTTGTTCTGTCTCACCATTTGTTCTTACACATGGGGTCAGAGCCGATCCCTCGGCTCCGAATCGGCCGCTTTTGAAGCTCAGACTCTCAGAGAAGCTTGAGACCCAGTGAATATCCCATGATGCCCTGCTATGAATCCCCAGATCTAGTTTGCCGCTGCAACGGATTAACAGCTCGTCGGAGTTAGCTCAGGCCAGTGACTTTAATTTTCTAATTATAATCTCTTTTATCTTTAAAAAAAAAAATGTTTTTTTGTCTGTGTTAGATATATAGTAGAGTGTTTAATAGTATAGTGTTAGGATTCTGGTTAGTTTAGATTGCTAGAACCGTTAAATAATTACTTTTTTTCAGGCCTTTCGCCTTTCTTTGGGCATGACAGGGCACGGTCAGCCGTTTTGTTTGTGTTGTTTTCATATATACATATATATATATTTACATATACAGTTAGAGTGATAGTTTATATATATTTCTTAGCTAATAGTAGTAAAGTTTATTGGACATTTAAAACTATATTTAGCATGATTTAGTAGATTAAGATATATACATTTATACATATCTTTACCTGTATCATAAGGTTTGTTGTTGTTATTGTTAAAACATGTCTGAAAAGCAAAAATCAGGGTTTAAACGGTGTGAGTGTGGTCAGAAAATGTCTGTTACAGACAATCACTCCACCTGCGTCTTCTGCTTACGCTCGGTACACCTACGAGAGGTGTGCTCTATCTGCCATTCCTTTAGCGCCAGGGTCCTCCTGGAAAGGCACAGGAAATTGGTGGATAGAGGACTCCTAAAGCCTGAATTTCAGGCTTCTTTAGATAAGGCTGACACCTCTTCCAAGGCTTCGAAGGGGACTAAGTCTTCCAAAGGATCCTCGGAGCCCAAGTCATAGGCTCAGAGTTCCTCTAGCATGGTCCGTGCATCGGCTCCACAGTCCTTGGTGCCATGTATCGAGTCCTTGCCTCGGGGTCCAGTTGTGGAACCAATATTGGAGACCCCTCAATCTCCAATCCTTCAATCGGTTACATCTTCGGCCCCTTCGACCCATTCCCTTGACTCATTCTTCCAGGCTTTCCGATGTGGATCTGGACCGAGTGGTTAAGAGGCTCTTGGAGAACCTGGCCCTGGCCAAAATGCTATCTGCTTCAAGCCACTCTGCTTCGAAGCCTGAAATGCCCCCCATGGCTTCTCCACCTCCTCCTCCAAAGCCAATCGAGCGTTCGGAGCCGGGTCAGACGGAACCGATATTGGTAGAACCCTTGTAGCCGAGGTTTGATCCTCCTCCCTCGGCTCCATCGACCTTGATCTCCTTGGTTCCGTCCAAGGTATCTCGGGGCAGACAGTCCCTTGCCGGCTCCGGGGTGGAGAGTCGAACCGATACTTCGGTCCCGACTTTTTCACTTGGGGCTTCGGCACAGGTGGCCTCTGCTCCGTCCTCTGGATTGGAGCGGAGGGTCTTGGTCTGGGGAGAACTGCCGGTCTCTTCAGAGCCGACTGACTTCTCAGACCAGGATTCTGGTGCCTTTGATGCCATGCAGAAGGTCATGGCTGCCAAGACCACTGCCTCCTCGGATCTGTCTTCTCCTTTCCCTAAGGGGCCTCGTTCTACCTCTTCCCCGCAGATCCCCACAAAGCGTCGAGATCCAGGGCCTCGGGTATCCCCATTGGGTGGCCCCTCCTTTCTAGGAACTTCACTGGACGCCCCCACCGATGAAGTCCCTAGGAAGAGATTGTGCAAGAGGAGGCAGTTGGATTCCCCACAGGAATCTCTAACATCGGATACTGACTTGGAGGAATCAGAAGAGTCCCCACGGTCCCCCTCAGAAGATGTCTCCTTCGCAGACATATTGGAAATCTTAAGGCAGAGGGGTGATTGGCAGTCCCTTACCCCTTCTGAGTACGAGTTAGTTCTCCTGAAGGCCTTCGGATCTCAACCATCCACCTCCTGGGTTATGCCGCTCTTCGATGAGCTGATGGAACTGGTTGCTCGAAGGGCGTGGGAATCACCTGACTCAGTGGAACCGGTCCCACACAGGCCCAATAAATTTATTACTTCCCCCACCGACAAGGCCTTTCCTTACAAAAGGAGTCCCAGTTGATGCCATGGTGGTGGCGGTGGCCACCAAGAAAGAGATGTCGGAAACCTCTTCGGCTGCCCATCCTCCTAATAGAGATTCTAGGACGATGGACAGATATGGGAAATGCATATTTAGTTCTGCGGCATTTTCCATGAGGTCGCTCAACTACCTGACACATTTTACCCGCCTTCAACGAAATCTCCTAAAAGAGCTGGGAGATGCTCTTCAGGGTAATACAGCTGATGCAGTCTCGGAAAAGGTGACTGCACAACTCAAACACCCTTAATTCAATAGTAAACTCATCCATGCTCCTCATTTCATATGCAGCCGATGGATCGAGTAGGGCAGCAGGCTCAGCGATAGCTCTTAGGAGGCAATCCTTGATGCGCCTTTGCTCCTTTGCGGAAGCCTTTAAATCTTCATTTGTCAATACCCCATTTGACAGGTCCGCCTTGTTCGGACCCAAAGTTAAGGAGACACTTAGGTGTGAACAGGAAGGGAAGACTCTGTCTGCATTAGGGGTCTGTTTTTCCACTCCAACCAGACCGTACCCCAAAGGGCAACCAAGTGGAAAAATGTGATTCCGAAAACCTCAAGGAGCTTTCCAAAACACACCTACCGATACCCCCTCTAGAGGCAGAGGAGGGGTCAGAAATGGAAGACGCCGTCCAAACGGCAGAGGCGGTCTGCAGATCCAGGGTGACAGGGATCAATTCTCTGATAAGCCCTATCAGCGTTCCTGTCCTACTCTGGAGGCAGTCGGGGGTCACTTGACTTTATACCCAGACACCTGGCTAAACATTATAACGGACTCTTGGATAAAAAGCGTCATTGCCAGAGGTTATTACATCCCCTTCATAAAAACCCCACCTATATGTACAAGGATCCCAGACGTACCACCCAGTCTGAGAAAATTAGCAGCCATAGAAATCCAAAAGCTGCTGGACAAAAGAGTCATCCAGCCAGTCCCGGCAGACCAAATAGGATCCGGAACTTACTCAAGGTTCTTTTTAGTTCCAAAGAAAACAGGGGACTGGTGGCCCATACTAGACCTCAGCAAACTCAACACCTTCGCGAAGAAAGAAAAGTTCTAGATGGTCACGCTGCAGTCTATTCTCCCGTTCCTGGCAACGGGCGATTGGATGTGCTCTATAGATCTCGAGGATGCTTACTACCACATCAAAATGGACAGATCATCCAGAGGTCACCTGCGTTTCCGGCTGGGGGCCAGTCATTTTCAATTCAGAGCCCTGCCCTTTGGTCTCACCACAGCCCCCAGGGTGTTCACCAAATGTATGGCAGTGATCACGGCTCACCTGAGACGGTTGGGATTCCGGGTGTTTCCATATCTGGACGACTGGCTCCTCACCGCCACCTCCAGGCATCAACTAATCCTAGCAAGAGACTACACCATACACCTTTGCTCTCAGTTGGGTATTACCCTCAATTAGGAAAAATCTGCGCTATCGCCCTTGCAGCATATTACATTTATAGGGGCAGAACTAGACACTCAACGCAAGAATCAGGTTGCCCCAATCAAGAATCGCAACTCTAAAAGATCAATTGTCCAGGCTCTTAGCCCGCAACAAAGCTCCAGTGTCCCAAATACTACAGCTTTTAGGCACAATGGCAGCCACTTTGATAGCAGTCTTGTTAGGCTGCATGCACATGCGAATTCTCCTGTGGTTACTTTTCGTGCAATGGTCATACCAGCAACTACCCATGTCACACGAGATCTGGTTAACCAATCTTTGCAAGAAAGATCTCAGCTGGTGGTTGCACAGCGACCAAGTAATAATAGGGAGTCCCTTCGTTCTTCCCCAACCCACAGCCACAGTGACCACGGATGCTTCCCTGATAGGGGGGGGGGGCTGTTTCAGGGAAAGACTGTCCAAGGCACTTGGTCAAACATGGAAATGCACCTGCATATAAATGTCCTAGAGCTGAGAGTGGTGTTCCTAGTGTTGCAACACTTTCAAGACTCTCTTACTCCAGGCACAATTGCTATCCAGACAGACAACATGTCGGTTGTCTGGTACATCAACAAACATGGGAGAACCAGATTGTACCCTTTATGCCAGGAGGCCCTAAGGATTTGGCAATGGGCTGTATCCACCGGACGCTTTCTGATAGCAACGCACATCCCGGGGACATCCAACGTGATAGCGGACAAACTAAGCAGAGCCATGCTGTTGCCTCACGAGTGGTCTCTCAATCAGCAACTAGCGGAAAACATTTTCCACAGATGAGGCCAGCCTTGCTGCGACCTATTTGCGTCTCCGATGAATGCCAAATGCAGCAGCTACTTTGCCCTTTATCCCCCACCGGGGAAAGAACCAAGGGATGCGCTCGTACATGATTGGCCCCCGGGTCTCTTATATGCTTTTCCGCCAATGCATCTAATTCCCAAATTCATGCAGAAAGCCAAACGTCCTGGAAGGACTGTGATTTTAATAGCCCCATCTTGGCCTCTGCAGATTTGGTTTCCCTTCCTGCGGAAATATCAACTGGAAGAACCATGGATCCTGGACCCAGTGTCGGATCTTCTGACTCATTCATCGGGAGTTCTCCATCCCTCCCTCCCGTCCCTGAAACTGACAAGCTTGGCTGCTCCGATTCCCACACTAGCCAGGTCACATGAGTTGTCTTCTGCGGTCCAACATATTATAGTTTCATCTTATAAGCTTTCTACCATGAAACTGTGTAACAGCAAATGGAAACGATTCGTTCACTGGGCTTCTCAACACGACACGGACCCTTATGTAGCACCTATCCATATCATTTTAGACTTCTTGTCGTCGTTCCATGATGGCTCGGCTGCTGCCACCATTAGAGTTCAATTGGCTGCTATCACAAACTTCCATGTAGGCTTCAACGGCTCTAACATCATGTCGCATAGGCTTTATAAAGCATTTTTAAAAGGGACCCATCATCTCCGGCCACCTATTGGGCATCCTGTCTACCCCTGGAATTTGAATCTGGTTTTATCCCCACTGATGCTTGCCTCCTTTGAACCTCTTGTCATTTAAAGTTTTTGTCTTTGAAAACCTTATTCCTGGTAGCCATTCCGTCTGCATGCAGAGTCTCTGAACTTCAAGCCTTGTCCTTCAAACCCCCATATTTGATTTTTCATCCTGATAGGGTGTCCCTCAGGACAAATCCTACCTTTTTTCCCCAAGATCTCTTCGGAAAGTAATTTGAATCAGTCCATTGAGCTCCCAACCTTTTTCAAACACCATACCAACAAACTGGAATATGTTACACAAGCTTGATGTACATAGACAGCTGAGGTTCTAGCTGGATAGAACGAAGGATTTCAGACAATCGGATCAACTCTTCGTGTCTTATGTAGAAAATAAAAAAGGTGTCTCAGTATCAAAAATCACTTTATCCAAGTGGCTCTCTGATTGCATCAGATTCATTTATGCTTTTACTAATCAGCCATTATGAACCAACGTCAAAGCCCATTGTACACGAGCTGTTTCTACATCATTTGCTCATGCAGCTCGTTTACCTTTAGATACAGTCTGTGCAGCTGCCACGTGGTCAAAACCCTCACACATTTATCACTCATTACAAAGTGGATAAAACCTCCAGGGACAGGGCTACGTTTGGTTCCACTGTGCTCAGGAATGTTCTCCCGTGAGCCACCCAGGATTAGGGTGATTGGGACGCTACCCATGTGTAAGAACAAAACGGCAAGATAGAACAACTTCACATAAAGAAGTTATGTCCTTACCATAACGTTCCATGTGAGTTGTTCATCTCTCCTTTTTGTTCTTACATTTCCGCCCACCTTCCCCCTCCAGTCGAGTGAGATGGTTGCCTTGGTAGATTGGTCCAGCTGTCAGTCTGTTTAGACATTCCAGATCTGCTTCTCTCCCCCTACTCTTTTATAGTTTTCTAAGTAGGTAGACTTTATAGTTTTATTCTGTTCGTAGGCTGCCTTGGTTGTAGCATACTAGATCTGCGGATTCATAGCAGGGCATCATGGGATATTCAGTGGGTCTCGAGCTTCTCTGAGCGTCCAAGCTTCAAAAGTGGCCTATTCGGAGCCGAGGGATCTGCTCCGTCCCCATGTGTAAGAACAAAAAGGCGAGATGAACAACTCACATGGAACGTTATGGTAAGGACATAACTTCTTTTTACATTAAATGCATTTGACAAACTGTTAAACCATAATGCCACCTTCCAAATTCATCCCCTTAGAGTATAAAGTGTGATGATTGTCCAATTCAGCCAGAGAAAGCCAGGACATACTTTTGAATCATCTGGCATTTGTACAAAAGATGCTAACCTGTCTGGGGTACACCATAAACAAAAAGAAATCACATCTGGTACCCAGTCAGCAAATTATATTCTTGGGAGCAAGCTTGAACACAACTTCCCAGATGACTTTCTTCACACCAGAGAAACAAATTCATTTGACAACTTCAAACTAATGGCCACAAAGACCCTGCTATCTGCAAGGCAAATACTACAAGCCTTAGGGTTCATGGCCTCTTGCATTCTACTAATTCCATATGCAAAACTGCATATGTGGAAACTACAATGGTATCTAAAAAGCCTATGACGTTAACATTCTCAGGATCAAGAAGCAATGATTCCTATCATACCTTGTGTACGGTTAGAATTCCTTTGGTGGGCAGAGGCCTACCGCCTAAACAAGGGACTGCCATTCACTCTACCCTCTGCCGCCCAAACCCTAACAGATGCATCGGACTATGTATGGGGGGGCTCGCCTGACAGGAAAGTGCATTCAGGGCAAATGGAGCCCAAGTCAAATGCACCTGCATATCAATCAAAAAGAAATGTTAGCTGTACAGAACGCGCCGACAGCCTTCAAGGACCACATTCTTCCAGGACAATTAGTGGTAAAGACGGACAACACGACTGTTATGTGGTACATAAACAAGCAGGGGGGGTTCCCTTTCTTACCCCCTCTGCAGACTAGCCATGGCTCTGTGGAACACAGCCTTGAGCTACCAAGTGCATCTGTAGGCTCAATTCCTGCTAGGAAAACTAAGTACATTGGCAGACGAACTAAGCAGAAATCTCTTGGACCCACATGAGTGGAAACTGGATCCAAAGACTTTCAACATGTTGATAAACAAATGGGGGAGCCCAGGTATAGACCTGTTTGCCTCTCACAAGGACTCCCCACAAACTAGCTTGGAAAGTAGATGATCTGTCCTTCAGCTGGAAAAACCTCTCTGCCTCTTGTCTCCAAAGTACTACTAAAGATCAAACAGGACAAACCAAGGATGATACTGATTGCACCAGACTGGCTGCGCCAACACTGGTACCCCCTCTTGTGCAGTGCGTCACTGCTGGCTCCATGGCACCTGCCTCAGACCCTTACCCTGATGTCTCAGCAGGACAGCCAGATTCTGTACCCTCAGCTTCAAACCCTGAACCTGGCAGCCTGGCTAATTATCTAATTTCTCCATTACCATCCCTCAGTAAACAAGTGTTTGGGTGTCATTTTGGAGGCAAAGAGGCCTACTACTAGAAAATCTTATGCTGAAAAATGGAAAAGATTCTGTGCCTGGAACCAAACTCGAGGGATGGCCACAGCAGTGCCCAACTTGCCTCAGATTCTCCAATACTTAACTGAGATGCTTCACAAGGGCCTTTCTTTTTCCTCCATCAAAATTCACGTCTCAGCCATTTCAGCTCATTACAAAACAGAACCCACCCCTCTTCTCTCATCCACTGCTCAAGCAGTTCCTTAGGGGCCAAAAACTTAAGGCCACCCAGGAGAGCCCCAACTCCAGCCTGGGACCTTAACTTTGTATTGGAAGAACTCACTCTTCCTCCTTTTGAGCCGGCTGCAAGTGCAGAGTTGAAATTCCTTTCTTGGAAAACAGCCTTCCTTTTCGTAATCTCTTCAGCAAGAAGGGTGTCTGTATTACAGGCCCTTATGACAGTGGAGCCTTTCATCATCTTTCATGCAGACCGTGTCCCTTAGGACCAATCCCTCCCAAGGTGGTTTCCAGTGTGGCTCTTAATCAGTCCATTCATTTGCCAACCTTCTTTCATAATCCACAGAACAAAGGGGAACGCATACTGCACTCCTTAGATGTGTACAAACAACTGAGATTTTACTTGGATAGGACTAAACCTCAAAGGAAATCTGAACTGCTGGTGGCATTTGCTGCAGGGGCAGAGGGGAAGGCTATTTCAAAGCAAATCATCTCTAAATGGATAGGCCATTGCATTCATTTCTGCTATAAGCACCATGGAAAACCTATCCCACAAGCGATTAGACCCCATTACCAGGGACATCCTAGAAGCTGCTATCTTGAGTTCTGTACATGCTTTCAACAAGCACTACCATTTGCCTATTTTCTCTAAATCCAGAGCTGGCTCTGCCACTGCAGTTTTGCAGGACCTTATTACTGGTCCTAAGGCTATCTAATTTCCTCCTCCCATCCTTAGCTTTGGGAATCTACCCAAATGTGATGACTGCAACAGTGAAACACGAAGAACATAGTACAGTTGTGTACACTTACCATAAATGTAGATGTTCGAGGGTATTCACTGTTGCAGTCCTGGTTACCCTCCCTCCTGCCCTTGACTTCTTTATTCTATACCTCTACTCTCCTTTACTATGCTTAAAAGCTTTTTGGTGTATTTGCTTTTTTGTTGGAGGTATGCCATTGTATGTGTGTGTATATATGTATATATATATATATATATATATATATATATATATATATATATATGTTTAATTCCTTCACATTAGGGGCACCTGACATCTTGGGCAAGAAAAACTGATTTATTGGCTTCAGCTGCATGCTTTGTACCCCTGACTACCTGACGTCATGGAAGATGAGACAACAACCAACACAGGATTTAAGACTTTGATAATAAGGCCAACTGAGGGCTACTGCAAGCAGATAACCCAAATGTGATGACTGCAGCAGTGAATACACTCTTAACATCTACATTTATGGTAAGTGTACACAACTGTACTTTCTTGGTATCCCTAAGAATAGTGTCCACAGTATCCCCAAATGGGTGTAAACTTTTTTTCCCCAAAGGTAGTTATTCTGTATCCCAAGCCTGACTTGAAACAATGGGATGCCTGGGGGTGCCGACTATCTTTATGTACTTAAGGTAGACCATACAAACAGGGTACATGCGGATGATCCTTGATCACTGAGGGATTATGTGCTTTACTGTTGAGCATCCCGTTGTTCTCCTGTTTGTATGGACTACCTAAAGTACTTAGAGAGCTGGTGACCCCCTATGCATTCCATTGTTTCAATTCAGGTTTGGGCTACGGAACCTCTCTCTATCTTTGTGGAAAAATGTTTACGTCCAGTTGTGGATACCGTGGACACTATTCTTAGAGATACGAGAAACTTCTTGAATGGTTTATTTTTTGTAACCTATACTATCAGAAGAGACTAGCATCTGTTTTTTTCAGACTCTTGATGTTGTCTTGTTTTTTACAATGATTCCTAATGAATGGGTTATAGACGGTGTTAGATCTGTTTTACTCAGAAGCAACATTTTTTTCCTTTTAAGACTGAGTTGATTTGTTCGCTTTTGGAGTTGATTCTTGATAATGTGTTTATTTTTAATGATGAGTTTTATTTGTAAAAGGTTTTCATGGCGATATGTACAGCTTGTGCCAATTCCTACACCAACTTAGGAATTTGATTGTGTGCTACGTAATTGTTTTTGTGAAGATGTAGTTTGTTATAAGTGCTTTGTGGATGACATTTTTATTCTGTTGAGTGGGTCACCTGAATTGCTGCATGTGTTTGTGTATTTGCACTCCACCGCCTCTTTTTTGTAAGTTAGTTATGTTTACTCCATTGAGTTTATTGATTTTCTAGATGTGACTGTTACGCAGAATTTAATTGGGAATTTTAGGACTGGGGTGTTTAAAAAAAGGAAATGTAAGAAGAATTCATTGTTGCATAAGACAAGTATGCACCCCTGCCATGTACCTAGGACTGTAGTGAAGGGGCAAGTTCTGAGGATTACGAGGCTATACAGGGATGATTCAGCTGTAGAACAAGCACTGCTAGAGTTGAAGAAAAATTTTCTTGAAATGGGCTATGATGAGAAAGACCTGGATGACTGTATAAACAGTCTTAAGATTTGGAAGACAGAGTGTAGGGAGACCATATTTTTCTAATGCCCCTAGACATCTTGTAGATACAAATCCGACACATACTACCAGCAGTGATGCTAGATTAACTTTTTCTAGTAATGTGAACATGATTTGTGATATAGTAAAGAAAAAGTGGGCAATGTTATGTGTAGATGACGAGCTTAAACAGATTGGAAGTGGTAAACCGCAGTTCATTTTTAGAAATAGCGTGTCCCTTAAGTGACAACTTTGTTATAAGAATGCCAAGGAGAACTATGCACCATTATCCCAGCATTCAGGTACCTTTATCTGCAGGAGATGTAAGGCTTGCAAGTTTGTCTCTACAGGGTGCACTTTTACACATCCTACACAAGGTTTTCTAATAGAGATATCCTTTTATGCTGATTGTACAAAGCCGAATCTTAAATGTTTTGCTTTTTGTGTAGTGTTATGTATTCTACGTAGGGAAAACAGGCTTTTTAAAGATAGAATTTTAGAGCATATGAATGATATTAAGAGTAATATAGTAGATAATGCATTAGCACAACATGTTTCAGATATGGGACAGACATACATTTAAGTTCATGGCTCTGGAGTTACTTAATACAAGTATAAGAGGTGGTAACTTCAAGAATTTTACAGAAATGAGAGAACAGAAGTGGTTTATCTGTCCAAGTGCAGATAAACACCCAGGTATTAATGAGAGTTTCTCAAACCAGTGCTGAAGGCACGCCCACTCCAACATTAGTCTTATTCGGCATATATTGGGCTTTCTCTTTCTTAGGTAATTCTGTTTCACAGCAACTGATTGGTTGCCTTAACTGTTAAATTTATTGAGGTGTAGCACTGTTTAATAGGTCTGAAGAAGCAGTCTGAGGTCCCTAGAGGCGGGGGGGGGGGGTCCTAGGAATTTTGGGTCCCAAGAACCTTTCTCGGATAAACCCGGACAGCAGCCCTGAGGAGTTTGCCAGGCTGTCCATCTTTGGAGGGAGTCAGGGGCCGTCTGTCGCTTCACCCACTAGCATGGAAGTTCATCACTACAGATCAGTGGGTGCTGCGAGTCATGTCTAGAGGATATTTCATCCCCTTCAAGGATCTACCCCCATCCAACAAAACCCTCCCGGATGTCCCACCCATGCAGCTGGTGGAAGCAGCAGTGCAGGTAGACTCACTGCTAAGAAAACGAGTCATCCAACCAATCCCTTCAGACCACTCTGGATCCGGGGTTTATTCCAGGTTCTTTTTAGTGCCAAAAAAGACAGGGGACCTCAGACCAATATTGGATCTGTCCCAATTGAACCTGTCCGTAACCAAGACAAAATTCTAGATGGTCACGATTCAGTCTATTCTGCCTTATCTGCAGGACAGAGACGATGTGCTTGATCGACCTCCAGAATGCATACTATCCCATCAAGATGCATAGGCGCTCCCGGAGGTTCCTTCCCTTCCAGCTGGGAACCAATCATTACCAATTTTGAGCCCTCCCCTTCAGTCTCACCACAGCCCCCTGGGTGTTTACCAAGGTAATGGCAGTAGTAGCGGCTCACCTGAGGCTTCAGGGCATTCAGGTCTTTCTGTACCTGGACGATTGGCTCTTTACCGCCCCCTCAGAGCATCTACTTTGTCAGGCCAGTGTTTCCTTCCTTCAGTTAGCCAACAAGTTGGGCATTACGATCAATATGAACAAGTCTGCTTTTCACCCGGTTCTAGTTCTAGATTTCATTGGGGCACGGTTGGACACAATACAATTGAAGGTGTTCCTCACCTCAGACAGGATATGCAGCTTGAGGTTACATGTCTTACACATTCTTCAGACCCATTTACCAACAGCCGAAGCAGTGTTGAGAGCTTTAGGTTCTGTGGTGGCCAAGATAAATCTTCCCATTCATATGAGGGTACTGCAGTGGACTCTAGAGGTTCAGTGGTCACTGTTAGACCTCCCTTTGTCCTTTCCAGTGAGAACTTCAAAAGCGTGCAGGGACTCCCTTTGGTGGTGGATTCAGTCCCCGGATCTTCTCAAGGGATGTCCTTTTCAACCTCCTTTACCCCAAACCACAGTGACCACGGGTGTCTCCCTACTTGGGGGGGGGGGGCATTGCTCATGGATAGTCCAAGGCATGTGGTCCCCTTCCTAGACCTATTTGCACATCAGTGTTCTAGAGATGAGAGCTGTTGTTCTTGCATTGCAGGCCCTCCATGTTCATCTTCCTCTGAGAACGATTGCAATTCAGATGTACAACATGTCAGTGGTCTGGTATATCAACAAACAGGGGTGAACCAGATGTTATCCCTTATGTCGAGAGGCCATGAGAGTGTGGGAATGGGTGATCTCCATCGGCCGTTTTCTGGTGGCAATGCACATCCCGAGACAGTCCAGTATCTTAACGGACAAGCTCAGCAGATCTGTCCTGATGCCCTCTGAGTGGTCTCTGAAGCCTTCAGTAGCAGAACAGGTATTCCTAGACTGGGGTTGTCCTTGCTGCGATCTCTTCGCATCTCCTTCCAACGCGAAATGCAGCAAGTTTTTCATTCTGAACCACCCGCCGGGAGAAGCCCCCAGAGACGCTCTGATTCATGCCTGACCTCCCAGGCTTCTTTATACATATCCTCCTCTTCCCCTCATGTCGAAGTTTCTAACGAAAGCCCGAAGCCTGTGGAGCACTGTAATCCTTATCGGCCCATTCTGACCTCAGCAGGTTTGGTTTCCCGTACTTGGGTCTCATCTAGTTGTTCCACCATGGACCTTGGATCCGGTCCTGGATCTGCCTTCACATCCCTCTGGGATTCCTCATGCAGGTCTGAACAGTCTGAAGCTCACTGCTTGGCTGCTCTGGTTCCCATGATTCTTTGGACTCCTGGTCTGTCATCTCCTGTTAAATCCATTTTGGTGGCGGCTCATAAATTGTACACCAGCGAAGTTTAGCTCAGTAAATGGACGGGTTTTTCTATTTGGGCCATTCAGAGGTCTTTGGACCCTTTCACTGCATCGCTTTCAGTGTTAGATTTTCTAACTAGCATTTTTCATCAAGGCGTGACCTCAGTGGTGAAAGTCCAACTAGCTGCCATTTCCAGTTTTCATTTTGGGGTGGACATGTCTTCATTGCCTTCTTCTAAACTTTGTAAAACCTTTCTCAAAGGTGCCTTTCTTCTCAGACCTCCAGTTAAGGACCCCATTCCTCTGTGGGACCTCACTTTGTTGTTGCAGGCATTGGTTTCTCCATTTCATCTCCAGATGTTCTTCGTGTTTCACTGTTGCAGTGATCACACTTCGGTTATTTGCCTGCAGGTAGTCCTCAGTCGGCCCAAATACCAGAGTCTTGGGATTTCTGCATCGGATGCTGTCGCCTGTTCCGTGAAGTCAGGTTGTCGGGGGTAAAAAAACATGCAGCCAATGCAATTACATCAGTATTTCTTGACGTGCAGGAGCCTGAAGCAGAAGCAGTTTGCAAGTGCCGGTTGGCCACTACCTGAAATTTTCATTTTTCGAGTTTCAAGCCTGAAGTCTTCTAAAGCTAAATACTCCGTTGTGGATCCTTTTTTCTTGATGTCCTTCATGGATGCATCTGCAGTCATAACAACTGGGTTGTCCTGTCGTCAGGCAGCCCCTCAGTCGGCCGGATTCCAAAGTCCGGGTCCGGCTTCGGCTGATGTCGCACTTCACCCGACGTCATCTCTGTTGGTCTTCGGGTATAAAGGCATCAGCCGACGCCATTTTCCTCAGTCTTTCTTGCCGTGGCACCAAGCAGAAGCTGTTCGCAAGTGCCGGTCGGTCGGATCCAGAGATTACTTCTACCGAATACTACTTCGAAGACTTCTAAAGCTAAGTACCCCGTTGGGGAACCTTTCTTGCCTCAGCCGATGTCAGAAAAAGTTAATAATTGTTTAACCTGTGGGAAACAAATACCTCATAAAGATTTCCACTCTCATTGCCTGCCTTGTTTAGGCCCAGCCCACGACGTAGCAGCCTGTTCGCCTGTGCTTCTTTCAACCGACGAACGCTTAGGCGCCGGTCGGAGTTTGCAGAACAGTTTTTCGGTTCTGATTTTGCGACATTATGCCGCCGGATCCTCCGACTTCCCAATCTGCCAAAAATGCAAAGATAAACACCTTCAGTCGCGCTCCGCGGTTTCGGCCGAAACCACGGTTAAGCAAGCATGAGTGTCTCGGTTTCGGCGAAACCGAAAACTGCTCCAAGTACAGCTGAATCTATCTCTACAACTGAGGCCCCTGCTACCACTCTTGAATCGGCCTCAGAAATTTTATCCACTACGGTGGTTGCCACTGATTTATCAGACACCATTCCCTTGGATGTTTCTACCCCAGCACGTGGTGCAGCTAGGCCTCCAGCAGCCATGTCCATTAAGGCCTTCGCCAGGGCTAAAGCAGTTAAGACTACTAAAACAGTGCCTGTTAAACCCCCCACTACCAGGCCCTCTTTTAGTTCTCAAATGCTTACTTTGGCAGAAGATTTAATTTCATTAATCAGAGGATCTCAGTCTCACCCAGACAGGGCCTCTCAGCCCCCAGAGAAGAGACCTAGGGCAGAGCCCCCTGAGCCAGTGTCCTCTGATGATTCTGCTGATGAATCAGACATAACTGACCAGCCAGAGGCTCCTTTCTCCAATTTTGAAGATTCTGATGCTGAAGATTCCATTCCAGCTGCTTCCCACCAGAAGAATTCTCCTTTGGGAAACCTTACATGCCATGCGAGAGCAGTTCCAATGGCAGCAACAGGATTTTTCAGACTCCAGAAAAAGACTTAGGACCTTTCTGCACCTTCCACAGCACAGGCCCTTAGCTATACCTCCTGTTCTCTCTGTGGTGGATGATGCTTTCAATGATGTCTGCTCCGCTCCAGATTCTTTACCCCCAGCCCCTGCCAAACCAGACAGATTTTACAGGGTGCCAGATACTCATCACCACCTTTACAAGGCCCCACTTGCAGATCCAAACTATATCCCAGGGTCCCAAGGCAGTAGCATGACCATAGCTAAAAACCCTATTCCTTCTGAAAGGGAAGCAAGGTCATTAGACAGATGGGGTAAAAAGGTCTACACTTCAGCTACTCTCTCAGCTAGAGCTTTAAACTGTCAGTTTCACATGATACAATACCAAGAGTTTATGCTTGATCAATTAACTAAAAAGCTAACCACTGATGAATCTCTTGATAAGAAATATGTATTAGAAATGGTAAATAACATACAACAGGTTAGTAACCATTCCTTAAAATGTGGCTATGATGCACTGGAGGCTTCATTTAGATCAGCCATGACTGGCACAGTGATAAGAAGGCATGCATGGCTAAAAGAGCAAGCTTTACCAGATCATGTTAAAGCTAAGTTGCTAGATGCTCCTATGGATAAGAAAAGTTTGTTTGGTACACCTGCCCAGCAGGTTATGAAGAAAATGGAAGAAAAGGCAAAATCTGTCCAAACGGTTAAAGATTTCTTGCAGGTACAACCCCAAGGTTTAGCAGGAACTGGCCTGCCAAAATTGGTCCTTTCCTGACTCCACAAGATCTCAAAGGGGCAGGAACAGACGTTCCAGAGGCAGAAACCAATCTAGAGGAGGTGCCTACAGAGGACGGCAGTGGCAAGGTAACAACAGAGGCACAGACACAACCTCTGCCACTACATCAACACAACCACAGTGACTTAACCCTAAATCCACCTACCAGGGAACAAATAGCAGCTCCTTTAGGCGGAAAGTTAACCTTATTTTCAAAGAACTGGCACTACATAACAAAAGACAAGTGGATTCTACAAACCATAGATCAAGGCTACCGGTTCCACTTCCACACTTTACCAGTCAAAAGAGGAATGCCAAATCTACCTCCAAATCAAAAAACAGAAGCTCTACAACAGATAATGGAGTTAGCAAACATGAGAGCTGTGGAAAGAGTGCCAACAGCAGAGCAAGGAAAGGGGTTCTACTCCAGACTATTCCTAGTTCCAAGAAAGGAAAAAAGTTGGAGACCAATTCTCGACCTGTCCACCTTAAATACATACATCATTGTCCCAAAATTCAAAATGCTGACCTTACAGCAACTCCTTCCCATGCTGGGCAAGGAGTGTTGGCTGGTAACTCTAGATCTCAAGGAGGCATACCTGCACGTCCCCATTCGACCAATCTGCAGAAGATACCTCAGATTTCTTGCAGGATCAGAGCACTATCAATTCTCAGCATTGCCCTTTGGCTTATCTACTGCACCCAGAGTATTCACAAAATGCCTGGCATCAGTAATCGCCCATTGCAGACTACAGGGAATTCAAATTTACCCATACCTGGACGACTGCTTACTACAAGGGGACAACAAAAGCAAGCTGACAACAGATTTACAAAGGGTCATTTACTTGCTACAAGCACTGGGATACACAGTCAATTTACAAAAGTCAAGGCTGATACCATCCCAAACAAGGACCTTCTTGGGCGCGGAATTGGACACAGTAAAACAAATGGCATTCCTAACTACAGAAAAACAAAAATAACTCCCTCTTTACTTCTTGGCACTAACAAAACTGAACAAGATAACAGCAAGGAAAGTACTCCAGGCCTTGGGCTTCATGGCATCATGCATAATCTTGGTCCCATTTGCCAGACTACATATGAGAAAACTACAGTGGTACCTAAAGAATTTATGGTCCCAACACAGACACAGCCTGGAAACAGAAATCCCACTAATTCCATGCTTAAAACAGGAGTTCCTATGGTGGGCTCAGGCATGCCAGTCAAACCCAGGCCTACCCTTTCGCAGATGTCAAGCAAGCCAGACCATCACAACAGACGCTTCAGACCTAGGATGGGGCCCACATGCTGGACAAATGCGTGCAAGGACTCTGGACACAGGATCAACTTCACCTGCACATCAACCTAAAAGAAATGCTGGCAGTAAAACTGGCAATCCAAAAGTTCAAACCATTTCTCAAAGAGGGCCAGTTGATGATAAGGACAGACAACACCACAGTCATGTGGTACATCAACAAACAGGGAGGCACTCATTCATACCCCCTATGCAGAATGACTTTGGAGCTGTGGACCTTGGCACTCAGCTACAACATCCAGTTACAGGCAATATTTGTACCGGGAAAAGAAAATACTCTAGCAGACATACTAAGCAGAACCACTTCGGATGCCCACGAATGGAAGCTGCACCCGGACATCTTCAAGACCATCCCAAAGAAATGGGGAATGCCTCAGATAGATCTATTCGCATCACCTCTCAATCACCAGCTCAAAAAATTCTGCACAAGGACATTCCACCCACTAGCATGGAAAGTGGATTCGCTCTCCTTCAGCTGGAAAGGCCTAACAGCATATGCATTCCCACCTCTTCCCTTGATACACAAAGTACTACTAAAAATCAAGGAAGAACGCCCAAGGATAATCCTGATAGCTCCAAACTGGCCAAGACAACACTGGTACCCACTACTGAGGAGCATGTCTCGGAACAATATGTGGCCAATTCCCCTGATGCCTTTGATGTTAACTCAGAACAACTACAGCATCATGCATCCAAACCTAAAAACGTTGCAAATGACTGCATGGAACATCACATAGCAGCAGCTAACACAGAGCTTTCCCAAAGAGTTAAAGACATTATTCTTGAAGCACGCAGACCTTCAACAAGAAGGAACTATGCTGGAAAATGGAAAAGGTTTGTCATTTGGAGTACTGAAAGAGGAAAAGATGTGTCAAACATAGATATGCCTAACATTCTGGAGTACCTGGCGAACTTCTTCATTCAGGCCTGTCCTACTCCTCCATCAAGATACATGCATCAGCTATTTCAGCAGAATACAGCTTTGATCCACCTGTTTTTCGCACCCTTTGCTCAGGCAGTTTCTCAGAGGAATCAAGAATGTAAAACCTCCAAGGAAGCCACCATTACCAGCTTGGGACTTAAACTTTGTGCTAGAAAAGTTGACACTATCACCCTTTGAACCAGCAGCAACAGCAGACCTACAACACCTGTCATGGAAAACTGCTTTCCTACTGGCAATTACTTCAGCAAGGAGGGTTTCAGAACTACAGGCCTTAATGGCGGTGCAACCCTTCCTAATCTTCCACCAAGATAGTGTCCATGAGGACTAATCCTACATTTATGCCTAAGGTGGTATCCAGAGTGTCTTTAAACCAGGCAATCCACCTACCTACCTTCTTTCCCAACCCACAAAACAGAGGGCAAAGAATACTGCATACCTTGGATGTACATAGACAGCTACGCTACTACTTGGACAGAACAAAAAGTAGCAGAAAGACTGACCAACTTTTCGTAGCTTATGCAACAGGAAGGGAAGGAAAAGCCATTTCCAAACAGACAATCTCCAAATGGATAGGAAATTGCATACGATTCTGTTACTCCTTCCATGGAAAACCAATTCCACAGAACATAAGACCTCATTCTACAAGGGCAACAGCCACTACCACAGCCTTCTTACGAGGAGTGGCAACCAAAGACATTATTGAGGCGGCTACTTGGACCTCCGTGCATACATTTGCCAAGCATTACAATTTGCCTCTATATTCCAGATCCCGAGCAGGGTTTGCCACTGCTGTACTGCAAGGGATCCTAAACACACCATAATTTACCTTTATCCTCCTCCCCTAGTTGGCTATGGTATTCTACCTAGTTGTTATGACTGCAGATGCATCCATGAAGGACATAGTACAGTTTTGTACCTACCATAAATGTAGATGTCCGAACTGGATAGCATCTGCAGTCAGGATTACCCTCCCTCCTTCCCCTCTGTGGTACTCCTAGGGTGTTTACCCTCCTAATAGCTAGCTGGTGGGGGGGGGGGGAGTCTTTTATGGTGTAGTTGTTTGTATATATGTACATACATGCTTATGTTTGTGTTTACCTCTATCTTTTTGGAAACATTGGCATCTATCCAAAATTTTAGCCTTCAAGAGGGCTACTGGCATCTGGGGCAAGAAACACTGAGGAAAATGGCGTCGGCTGATGCCTTTATACCCGAAGACCAACAGAGATGACGTCGGGTGAAGTGCGACATCAGCCGAAGCCGGACCCGGACTTTGGAATCCGGCCGACTGAGGGGCTGCCTGACGACAGGACAACCCAGTTGTTATGACTGCAGATGCTATCCAGTTCGGACATCTACATTTATGGTAGCTACAAAACTGTACTTTCTAACTGATGTCAGAAAAAGTTAACAATTGTCTTGCCTGTGGAAAGCAAATACCTCACAGAGACTTTCATTCTTACTGCGTCACTTGTTTAGGCCCAGACTACCACATCCCTCGCTGTCTGTTTTGTGCCTTGTTCAATGCCAGAACTGTTTGTCGTCGGGCTATCTTTGTCGCTAAATTTTTTTGCTCTCGTTCTCTGTATTCCGAAATGGCTTTGATAAGCCATCCGACTACCGATCTTCTGAAAAAATGTAAGGATAAAGATGGAGACGGACCCCATAGGTCCAAAACTGCCGAGGATGCTTCCGTTAAGCTAGTCGCCAGTCCGCCAGTACTCTGTGAGGAGCTTTCGCAGTCCCTGATACCCGCTTCTACAGATTCACAGGCCTCTACTGAGATCCGTTCAGAGTCCGGTATGCCGCGAGATGCTTTTTTGACTATGGAACCTGCAGATGTCTTTACCTTGGATGGGTCCAGAGCCACTGTGCAGGCACTGGCTTCTGAGGGTGTATTTAGACCCACCGATGTTCGTATTAAACAGACTACTTCATTTCTTACTAAAACTACCAAATTTTTCAGGCTCAGGGTTCACACTATGCCTAGAAAACCAATGACCAAAGTGCATTCTCAAGCTCCCATGACACAGAAACAAATGCTTAGAATGGCTGAAGACCTCATTACTTTAATTAGGGAAAGCCAGCCTTCCCCCTCAAAAAGACAAAGAATTGATTTTCCTTCTGATTCCACAGACCATGAGTCAGATGACTCTGACCCCTCTGATACCAGCACATACCCTTATCTACCTATGAGGATTCGGATGCGGAGGTTTCTATTCCCTCTGCCTCCCTCCCCCAGAGGACTTTTCTTTCGGTGAAACATTGCATACCCTAAGAGAGCATTTCTGCTGGGAATGCCAGGACTACCCACAGTCCAAAAAGACACACGGAATTCTTAGACTAGCCTCAGCACAGGCCTTTAGCTATACCACCTGTCCTGGATATTGTAGATGTCTTAATGGAATCCAGTTTTACCCCTGAAACTTTACCAGCAGCTCCTAGAAAGCTTGATGGGTACAGAGTACCTGACTCTTACAGATTTCTCTTTAAAAATCCCACTGCGGATCCAGAGACCTAAAGGTATTAAGGCTACTACAGCAAAAAACCCTACCCCCTTGGATAGGAGATTCTAGGGCTTTAGACAGATGGGGTAAGAAGGTATATACCTCTGCAACTCTTGCCATCAGGACTTTAAATTGTCAGCTTCACATGTTGAAGTACCAGCAGCATATTATGCAACTAATTAAACAAAAAAATGTTGATTCCTGATTGTGCAGAAAATAAAGATTTACAAGATTTAATGCATTCTGCAAACCAAATTGGTAAGCATACTTTGCAGTGTGGTTTTGATGCTTTAGAATCATCTTGCAGGGCTGCTGTCACTGGTTTTGTTCTGAGAAGGCATGCTTGGCTGAAGGAACTAATTTTACCAGACCATGTCAAAGCAAAATTACTAGTTGCTCCATTAAACCAAGAATGTTTGTTTGGCACAAAAGCAGAAGAAGTTTTTAAAAAGATGGAGGAAAAAGCTAAATCTATGCAAACTGTTAAAGATTTTATACAGGTACAGCCACCTAGATTCAGTTGGCATTGGCCTTCAAAGAACTGGTCCTTTCCAGTCCCTCTCAGACCTTCTCAGTCCAAACCCAGGGGCAACAGACCACAAAGACTACAGTCTCAGGGTATGCACAGATCTAACCAATGGAGTGCTCCCACCTCAAAATCGGGGAGTGGTAAGCCACCCCTTATGGAAAAAGTTCTCAGTGACTTGGCTTTCATCCTTCCCAGCCATGCCCAAAGTACTTGCACCCCTATGAGGAAAACTCGCCCTGCATGCAAAAAAATGGGAGTATATTATCTAGGACCAATGGGTCTTAAACATTGTGTCTTGGGATACAGATTCTACTTCCACTCACTGCCATCCCCAAGCGGATTGCCAGACCTTCCTCCAAACCAGTGGGCAGAAGCCCCAAAGAAAGTACTTTCCCTTCTCAGTATTAGGGCTATTCAACCTGTTCCCTCAGAGCAAAGGGGGCAGGGTTTCTACTCCAGACTGTTCCCGGTGCCCAGAAAAGAGAACTCCTGGCACCCTATCCTGGATCTGTCAGTTGTCAACACCTTCCTGGTGGTACCAAAATTCAAAATGCTTACACTCCAACAGCTGCTTGCTATGGTAGCCAAGGACTTCTGGCTGGTCACCCTAGAGACTTAAAAGAAGCTTATTTGCACATCCCTATAAGGGAATCTTGCAGGAAATATCTATGTTTCAGGGCAGGCTGTATGCACTATCAATTTTCTGCACTTCCCTTTGGCTTATCTACTGCGCCCAGGGTATTCACAAAGTGCCTGGCTCCAGCCATTGTATGCTGCAGGCAGATAAATATTCAAATCTACCCATACTTGGACGATTGCCTGATTCAGGCAGACAGTCAGGAATTGCTACTTCAGACCTGACATTTGTAAAGAGACTCCTAACTTCTGTGGGGTATATCATCAGTGAAAAGAAATCACATCTGGTACCCAGCCAAAAGATTTTATTCCTGGGAGCAAGCTTGAACACAACTTCCCAGATGGCATTCCTCACTCCAGAAAAGCAGGTTTATTTGACAAATGACTTCAAACTACTGGCCACCCAAACCCAGCTATCTGCAAGAAAAATACTGCAGTCCCTAGGATTCATAGCCTCATGCATTCTCTTAATTCCATATGCAAGACTGCATATGAGCAAACTTCAATGGTACTTTAGAGTCTCTGGTGTCAACATTCTCATGACCTGGAAACAGTGATTCCTATCATTCCTTGCCAAAGGACAGAGTTTGTTTAGTGGGCAGAGGCTTGCGAACACAAGGGACTCCCTTTCACTCAACCCCCTGCTGCCCAAACCCTGACAGCAGTCTCATCAGACTATGCAAGGGGGGCTCACATGGCAGGCAAATGCATTCAGGGCAAATGGAGCACAGGACAAATTCACCTACATATCAATCAAAAAGAAATGTTAGCTGTACAGAATGCACTGACGGCCTTCACATACCTTGCCCTTACAGGACGTCTCTTGATAAAGACAGATAACACCACAGTTATGTGGTACATAAAAGCAGGGGGGAACTCATTCCTACCCACTCTGCAGGTTAGCCATGGCTCTGTGGAACACAGCCTTGAGCAGTTAAGTGCACCTGCAAGCTCAATTCCTGCCAGGCAAACAAAATTCACTGGCAGATGACTTGAGCAGAAATCTTATGGACCCACACGACTGGAAACTGAAACCCATCTCATTCAAACTTCTAATCCACAGGTGGGGGACACCAGAGGTAAACCTCTTTGCTTCCCTCCAAAACCATCAATTGAGCAAATTTTGCACCAGAACTCCCCACAGCCAAGCATGGAAAGTGGATGCCCTATCCTTCACATGGGAAAACCTCTCAATCTATGCCTTCCCCCTCTGCCCCTCCTCTTAAAAGTACTACTCAAGATCAAACAGGACAGGCCAAGGACAATCCTTATTGCACCAGACTGGTATACCAGCAGTGGTACCCACTCCTACGCAGCCTGACAGCAGTGCCACCCTGGAACCTACATCAGACCCCCCTCTCTTTTGTCCCAGCAGGATGGACAAATTTTGCATCCTCAGCTGCAAACCCTGAACCTGGCAGCCTGGCTTATTCCCTGAATATATCACCAGCAACCCTCAGCAAACCGGTGCTGGATGTCATCCTTGAGGCCAGGAGGCCTAGTACTAGGAAATCCTATTCAGGAAAGCGGAAAAGATACTGTTCTTGGATCCAGTCTCAAGGAAAGGACACAGCCATGTCCTCCTTACCTCAAATCCTAGATTGTCTAGCAGAGCGGCTCCGCAAAGGCCTATCCTTCTCATCCGTTAAAATTCATGCCTCTGCCATCTCAGCTCATTACAATACTGAGCTTACCCCTCTTCTCTCACCCTCTGATCAAACAGTTCCTGGGAAGAGCTAACAATTTAAGACCCCCAAGGAGAGCTCCCACTCATGCCTGGGACCTTAACTTTGTACTAGAGAAGCTCACGCTTCCCCCTTTTGAGCCTGCAGCTTCAGCAGAGTTAAAATTCCTCTCTTGGAAGACAGCCTTACCTCTAGCCATCACTTCAGCAAGAAGAGTGTTTGAGTTACAGGCCCTTATGGCTGTGGATCCCTTCAATGTCTTCCATGCAGACAGGTTTTCCTCAGGACTAACCCATCATTTATGGCCAAGGTGGTATTCGGTGTGGCTTTAAACTAATCCATCCATTTACCAACCTTTTTCCCTAATCTTCCGAATAAAGGGGAAAGGATCCTGCATTCCTTGGGCGTGCACAGACAGCTCAGGTTCTACCTTGACAGGACTAAACTTTTCTGAAAATCTGACCAGCTGCTATTCAGTTTTGCTACAGGGGCAGAGGGCAAACCATTTCCAAATGGATAGCACACTGCATCCATTTCTGCTACAAACACCATGGAAAACCTACCCCACAGAGGAGGGCCACTTAAACCAATACAGCATTTCTCCAGGGAAGTCCCTACCAGGGACATCCTGGAAGCTGCAACCTGGAGTTCTATACACACCTTCACCAAGCATTACCACTTACCCATCTTTTCTAAATCCAGAGCTGGATTTGCCCCACAGCAGTCTTACAAGGCCTGCTAGCCAGCCCTAATACTTCTTGACTGCCTCCACCCTTCCTCAGCTTTGGGAATCAACCAAAGTGCGATGACTGCAACAGTGAAACACGAAGAACATAGTGCAGTTGTGTCCACTTAGCATAAATGTAGATGTTCGAGTGTATTCACTTTTGCAGTCCTGGTTACCTACGTCCAGCCCCCTGAGTTTTGTATACTTTCTACCTATCCTCTTTTTCGACCATATCTTATGGCAGTGGTATTTACTTTTTACTGGAGGTGTTCCACACCATGTAATTGCTTCTATTTTGGGGGCTGCTGACATCTGGGGCAAGAAAAACTGATGTAATGGCGTCGGCTGCATGTTTTATACCCGACGACCTGACATCATGGAAGAGACGACAGCATCTGACAGAAATCCCAAGACATTGGTATTCAGGCCGACTGAGGGCTACCTACAGGCAGATAATGAATTGTGATGACTAACAGTGAATACACTCGAACTTCTACATTTATGGTAAGTGTACACAAGTGTACTTTTTTGACCTGGAAAACTGCCTTCTTGGTTGCCCTTAGATCCGCTAGAAGGGTGTCGGAGCTTCAAGCTCTTTCTGTCAAAGTCCCTTACATGGTCTTTCACAAGAATAGTGTCTCTATGCACTAACTCGTCCTTACTTCCCAAGGTAGCCTTGTAGGTCAGTATTAATCAGGTTATTAATTTACTAGTATTTTTTCAGAACTACCAGAACAAAAGGGAATACAGATTACATTTACTGGACATACACAGGTAGTTGAGGTTTTATCTGCACAGGAGTAATCCTTTTCGCAAGTCTGATCAGCTTTTTGTGCCCTATGCCAAGCCCTTCGTAGGGAAACCTGTCTCAAAAGTGACTATTGCTCACTGGATTTCACAGTGCCTTGACCAGGCTTATTCAGATATAGGCATGTCTCTTCCAGAGTGAGGGCTTGTTCAACCTGATCTATGGCTATGTCAACAGCTTTTTGGTCTAGGGTCTCTTTGGATGAGATTTGTTCAGGTGTTACTTGGGCCTCCTCTCACACCTTTATTTCTTATTATAAACTGGATTTGGGCTCTAGGAGTAGAGCATCCTTTGGTTCTGTGGTGCTCCGGAATATCCTTCCATGAGGGCCTCCCTAGAGTTGGGTAGCTGGGGACTTTGTCCCACAGGTTGAAGAGCAAATGAAGTAAACTACTTCAGTTAAAGAAATTATGTACTCACCATAACGTTCCATCTGAGTAGTTCTACTTCATTTGTGTTCACCTGTTCCCCCATTTCTTCCCCCTAACCTTATCCTTTGGGATATGACACATCCTTTTTAACGGTCAATTATTGCTGCTGGAATCTTTGGTTCTGTCAGGGCAAAAGCTCATTTGTGATGTTTGTGTTGGAGGATAAGGTGATATTTGGTCTGGTATCTGTTACCTGTTAGGCTGCAAACTCTATCTGGAGACTGGCATTATGGGTAAGGGGAGGAGCTCGGAGCCGTAGCTGTAAAATGCGTCCGTGTCGGATCAGTTATGGATCCGAGGACCACAGGTTGAAGCCAAATGAAGTAGAACTACTCAGATGGAATGTTATGGTGAGTACATAACTTCTTTTTATGTTCTGTTTCTGGAAGATGCTGTTTTTGTTGGCTGTGACTTCTGTTGGGTAAACTTCAAAACTGTAAGCACTGATGTACAAAGAACCATTTCAGGTTTTCCATAAGAATAGTGGTCCCTGTGTTCCAAGCCTTCCTTTGTGCTCACGGTACTCATGGAGATTTATTTGAGTCAGGCTTTTCACCTCTTAGCATTTTTTCCAAAACCCGTAGATTGGGAAGGAGGTTAGCCTGCATGCTGCAGATGTACTTGGCTCAGATTTTATCTACATAACCTAAGAGAATTCAGGAAATCAGACGAACTGTTAAGGTACTTTTTGCCAAGAGGAGGGAAGGGTGGCCAACAGACATTCACTATTACTGGCATTTCACTGCTTCTGCTTTTGGGAAGTCTGTACCAAAGCACGGTAAAGCACATTCTACTAGAACCACAGCAGACAAAATAGCTTTCCCCAGTGAAGTCTGTTATACAGCTGTTTTATAAACAGCTACCTGATGTTCTTCGTGTTTTACTGTTGCAGTCATTACATTTGGGTAATCTGCTGGCAGGTTGCCCTCAGTCGGCCTGAATTCCAAAGTCTTGGGTCCTGCGTCGGTTGCTGTCTTCTCTTCCATGACGTCAGGTCGTCAGGGGTATAAAACATGCAGCCGACGCCATTTTCTTTAGTCTTTCTTGCCACGCAGTGCCCAAAGCAGAAGCATTTCGCAAGTGCCGGTCGGCCATCTACTGAAATATTCGAGTTTGAGTTTCAGAACCAAAGTCTTCACTAAAGCGAAGTACCCCGTTGGGGAAACTTTCTTCTTGCTTTTTACCAATGTCAGAAAAGTTAATAATTGTATTACTTGTGGGAAGCAAATACCTCATAAGGACCTCCATTTATACTGTATTCCTTGCCTAGACCCTGATCACAACGTGCCTGGCTGTTGCTTTTGTGGTAGATTTAACCAATGCACTATTAAGCGTCTGTATATTTTTGCATCAAAGTATTTTGTAAACAGATTTAACTACCCAGAAATGTCGTCGGATAGCAGTCCGACTACCGGAGTACATAAAAAATGCAAAGAAAAGGAGGCAGTCGAGATCCAAAACTGACGAAGCTTCTCCTAAGCCAGTCGCCGGTTCGCCGGTACTCAGTGAGGCGCCTTCACAGCCCCTGATACCTGCTACCTTCGAGTCGCAGGCCTCTACCGACACCCATGTGGAGTCCAGCATGCCGCAAGATACCCGAGGTATTGGACCAATGGATGTATCTCCCTCGGATAGGTCCAGAGCCGCTGAGCAGGCACCGGCTTCTGAGGGTGTACTCGGACCTCAACATTTGTACATCAAACCGACGACAGCTGCAAAACCAAAGACAAAAGCAACTTCTAAAACTAAAAAAACGACGGATGAGCCATGTGCACAGGCCTCCATGCCTAAAAAACAATGATCAAAATGGCTGAAGACCTCATTACCTTGATCAGGGGTACCCATCCCCCTCCAGATAAGAGGCCTAGCCAAGACACTGATAATGAATCTTCAGATCAGGTTTCTGTTTCTTCTGATTCCTCTTCTGATCAGGAATTATCTTTACCTCCCTATGAGGATTCTTGATGCTGAGGAGTTTATTCCATCTGCATCTCCTCCTGAGGATTATTCATTTGGAGAAAGCTTGCATACTTTGAGGGAGCATTTGCACTGGGAGAGTCACGACTTCTCAGAATCAAAAAAAAAAAAAAAAAAGGTTGGGGGATTTCCTTCTCCCTCGGCACAAGCCTTTAGCCATTCCCCCTGTTTTAGACATTGTGGATGATGTGTTTTTGGAGTCAAGCTTGACCCCTGACTCCTTACCTCCGGCTCCCAGTAAGCCTGACAGATATAACAAGGCCCCTGACTCACATAAATTTTTATTTAGAAACCCTGCTGCTGATCCTGAAACTATTTCACAGGGTCCAAAGGGAGTTAAGGCCTCAACAGCAAAAAACCCTACCCCCTCTGACAGGGATTCAAGGGCACTGGACAGATGGGGAAAAAAAGTTTATACATCTGCAACCTTGGCAATCACGGCCTTAAACTGTCAATGTCATATGCTTAAGTGTTATGGGATTGCTGAAACAGAAAATGATGTTGATTTCAGAATGTGCAGAAAATAAAGAATTGCAGGAATTATTGCATGCAGCTGAATGGTGGTGCTGCGGTAGCATTGTGGCCTCACAGTAAGACGCTGTCCTGTTCGATTCTCAGCTAGAGCGTCTTCTGCGTGGAGACTTGCGTGAATGGGAGTACCTTAGTTGAAGGTTGTGCGTCAGGGCTGGTAACTCGGCACATAAAAATCAACTACCAGTCATTAGTGGACCGGAGTTCCGCTGTGGCAACCCCTAACCGGGAAAAGCCGAAGACACAGAACAACATTGCATACAGCTGAACAAGTTGGAAAGCATACTTTGCAATGTGGTTTTGATTCTTTGGAGGCCTCCTGCAGGGCCGCAATTATTGGATCTGTGATTAGGAGGCATGCCTGGTTAAAGGAACAAAAGTTGCCTGACCGTGTTAAAGCTAAATTGCTAGATGCACCTTTACAGCATGATTCTCTGTTTGGTATTAAGGCAGAAGAGGTTTTAAAGAAAATGGAAGACAAAGCTAAGTCAATGCAAACTGTTAAAGACTTGTTACAAGTGCAGCCACCCAGATTCAGTAGACACTGGCCTACAAAAAATTGGTCCTTTCCTGTGTCAGAGCTCAGAGGGGCAAATCCAGATACCCTAAGGGTTCCAGATAACA